>NC_068986.1:30723965-30738793 GCF_001194135.2 Octopus bimaculoides | reverse complement strand
TTAACGTCTGCTTTCCATGCTAGCATGGGTTGGACGATTTGACTGAGGACTGGTGAACCAGATGGCTACACCAGGCTCCAATCTGATTTGGCAGAGTTTCTACAGCTGGATGCCCTTCCTAACGCCAACCACTCCGAGAGTGTAGTGGGTGCTTTTACGTGCCACCAGCATGAAGGCCAGTCAGACGGTACTGGCAATGCTCAAAATGGTGTATTTTACGTGCCACCTGCACAGGAGCCAGTCCAGCGGCACTGGCAACGATCTCGCTCAAATGTCTTTGCACGTGCCAGGAAGGCGACGCTGGGCACAGGTGCCGTCACGATTTTGCTTGCCCCAACAGGTCTTCACAAGCCAAGTTTCGTGTCCTGCATAGCAGCCAGTCCAGTGGCACTGGCAACGATCTCACTCGAATCTCTTTATTTGTATATCTCTTTCATTTTTCACTTTCTCTCTCACTCTGTATATGTACATTGCTTACAGTGTATGAACATGTGTAAGGAATTTCATTAGGGCAACAGAGTGATTTAAAAAAAATCTAAGCAGTTACTTCTGCATTATCATTCCATAAGATGTGTTTATGGGGAGAAAAATATCAATACGTCAGAGTGACAAAGAAGCGAGTAAGGTGCTAGGTGGCTGTACAATGTGCTGCAAACAACAGCTATATCTTCCTCAAATCATACACCTTTCTGTCTGAAAATTATTTTACAATTATAAAAGGAAACAAATTATAGATTTGGACTATCTGTATTTTAAAACTATGATCTATTGTTTTTGAATTGTGTTTAATTTTCTATTTGAAAATAAAAGTGGTGGTGGTTGTAATGGTGATCGTTGATTTCCCAAAATTCCTTTTTTTTTTAAACCAATACAGTTTTTCTTGTGTACAGTGCAAAAGAAAAAAAAAAAAGCCAAAATTGGTACCGAGTTAGGGAGGAGGTTTGAAAAATATACGTAAAAAAGTCCAGTGGGAGAAGAATCAAATTTTCCAAAATTTTTTCATAAAAAGCTTCCCCCACCCATCATCTGCAGGGGTATAGAGAGAAAAATTTGAAACCCCTCCATCAAAACAGAAAATCCCACTTATATGGGTATGCTATTCCAAAAGTCCACCAAGGCATTCTATTGTGAAAATTACCCAGCAACAAGGTACTCGACTATTGTATATATATATATTTTTGTGCATTTATATTATATCATCATCATCATCATCATCATCGTCGTTTAACGTCCGCTTTCCATGCTAGTGTAGGTTGGACAATTTGACTGAGGACTGGTGAAACCGGATGGCAACACCAGGCTCCAATCTAATTTGGCAGAGTTTCTACAGCTGGATGCCCTTCCTAACGCCAACCACTCATATATATATATATATCTTGGGAATAGAAACTGGTGATCTTAGTGGCCAAAATCCCTTTGAAATAATCCATTCACCGAAAAACTCTTGAAGTCGCGCCATGGTGATGGGCAGGATGAAAAAAAATTCACTTTTTGAACACCCTGTATAAGCTTTTACAGAGAAAGAGACAGAACACAAGAAAAAATATTCCTTAAATGAAAGCGAACAATGTGATTAACCTTAAAATGCTTTTATTTATTTTTTTCTTTTTATATTAGAAATCATCACAAGACATTTTGTACAAATTTATTTATAAAAACTGATACAGTGTGTCAGTCGGTTGGAGTACATTCTCTCAGATGTATGAACACGCACATGCACACACTCACATACATACGTACGTACATGCAGGCACACTCCATTGCTAGACAAACGGTGGACTGAATCTGAAATTCCAGCAGATTCAATTATTTTGATTACTGTAATGATTTACACCACATCTTAATTATTCAAAATAGTATATTTTACTGGTGAGCATTTCCTTTATTTAATTATTTTTTTTTTACTCTATTATATAGAGAACTCCATGCCTGTATTTCTGATACGGGCTGCAGTGATTCATTATTAGGAGTGAGTTCGGATGTGACAGAGTGAGAGAGTATAAAAGTCTTACCAGCAATGACATTTATGTGGCACCATTTAAATTGTTGTGCATATATGTATATGATGTATATAAAAAAAAAAAAAAAAAAATCTAGTAATATCAGTAAACAGAGGATCAGGCCGTCGTTAAAAATAAAAGATCACATTAATGATTTATTCCATAGGCTGATAAAAACGAGAATAATTTTTGATAAATGCAAAGACATTAAAAAAAAAACAAACCTAATATAACTTTTTGTTTTTGGCAGATTGTTTTCTTTGCATGTTCATAAAATTACATTTTTCATACAATTGGTATTTAACCAACATTTACACATACACTTTAACAAATAATAATTTCTGAAGGTTTAATAAATCAGAAGATGAGGTAAAAGAGGAGTCAGTATAAAACCACTGACAGGTAAACGTAGAAGAGAAATGGCAGAAGTGGGTAAACAACTTAAAACAATAAAGAAAATCCTAAAGTACTTTTTTTTTTTTTGGTGTTTTGTTTTACATAAATAGGTTTTTACAACAGGAAAAGTAATTGGAAATGGTTCAGAAACTTCTGCATATTTCCAAGCGGTGGTGGTGGTGGTGGTGATTGGTAAATTTTGTTTCAGGTGAAGAAATAAAATTTAAAATTATACCTAACATAAAATATGCAATGATCAAAGTAATTGCGTGAATAATTGTTTTTTTTAAAATTTGATTGCTTTTTTTTTTGGTTATTTTAGAGAAAGAGAGAGAGGGATTTAGGAAGTGTTTTAGGAAGAGTTTTCGTAGCCATTCACCAAATCCAAAACTTTGTCCGTCATTAGTTCCAGGTTTCTTTCATTATATTTCTTGTTTTCCATTTTTCTTAGTCTACACTTTCGACTCAATAAGTTAAGTAACTAGCTGAGGAGAAATTTTTTATGCAATCTTTTATGATATTTGGGACTGAAAAGAGAATGATTAAAAAAAAAAAACATCGTGGGTATCACACTTTTTTTATTTTTGAAATACCACTCTTACGGTTGCTTTAGGTCAAGTCATCATGATTGAGAATACAATCAAACAGCTTGCTTACAGTGAAAATGCCTATTTAGCATACGTAACACACAACATATGCACACACACACACACATGCACTCTTGTTCATAAACCTACATATGTGCATGCACATACATACACATATACCCTGTGAACATACATTACACACATACAAAAACCTACATACGTGCATGCACATACACACACATGCCCTGTGAACATACAATATCACTTTCATGTATAGATGTAGTGTAATTTTCACTTCTGAATGTGGAGGTAATGTTAACTCATAGACACTTACATTTGAGTAAGAAACCATGAAACCACATTTCACAATGATAAACTATGTACAGTCAGTCATCTTGACCAAAGATGGTTCTTTGAAGATGAGGAAACAAAAACTCAACTGGCCATTGTTTAGCAAGGACAAAAGGTGATGCAATTTGCAAGGGTGTTGTTTAACCCAAATGTTTAGAGCCCTCAAATTAGTGACCTTCCAAACGGACATAATATACTGAGGTTAACTTGCAAAAAAATAACAGCCTTTTGTATAAAAGAAAAAAAAAAAACAAGTATTGCTTTTCTGTCGAAAACTATTTTCCCCTTTGGCACACAAAGAGCAGAAAAGCTGGCCAAAACCCCAACACTGTTCTATGAATTAATTTTTTTTTAATGTTTTGTTTTATTCCACTGCAAAACCACATGTTTCTTCAACTGCGCAAGTCAATTTACTTAAGAATTTTTCATAATCTTCATAAGGTGGAATATCTATACGATTGAAACTGAAATAAGAAAAAAATAAAATAAAATTAATCAAGCTTCATTCATTAAAAACAAAAAAACTATTTTAATTAAATCAAATTGTTTGTAATTTAAACAAATACTATAGAGATTTGTTTAAAAGAGAAATTCCAACCATGTTTCATGGTTTGCTACCTCAACAGCTTTGGCCCGTGCCCTCTCTAAACCTACCTTCCAACAGCATCGTGTTAGTTTCAGTTCCAGCAACCAGAGCTGACTAGCTGTCTGGTGGTACAAGCCTTCAAACCAGGAGGAGGGCACGCAATGAACGCGATCGCTCCCTTGGCCCACCTGTCAAGCAGCAACGCTTGCTGTACTGAAACAACCCTAATTGTTAATATCAGTGCTTGGTTTTAGTTTGCACTGGTTTATTGAATGATAGAGTATCATGCTTTAGAACTGATGGTAAAACCTATAATAAAAAGTATTCCAGTTGTGACCATCTGGTCAATTTCTTTTAGTCTTTAGACTAAATCATCCAATGTATCCTTCTCATTTAAAACAGTATGTTGCAACTTGAAGGAGGTCTAGTTGCTATTTTTAGGAGGTCGAGTTGACTTAAATTTGAACTAATTCATTATTACCATCATTGTTTTATTGTTCAATTTCTCATGCTTACATGAGTCAGACAGAATTCCCTGAGACAGATTTTCTGTCCTGATGCCCTTCTTGTCACCGACCTTTACTTGTTTCCAAGACATGTTTCAGAGAAGATTGGAAACAAGAGACCCCACTTATATAACAGTGACACTTGTTTACATACACACGATAAGCTTCTTATCAGTTTCAGTCTTCCAAATCCATCAAACAAGCTTTGGTCAGCTTGGGTGGGCTATAGTAGAAGACACCATGCAGTGGGATTGAACCCAAAACCATGTGGTAAGGAAACAAACTTCTTAATCACACAGACATGCCTGCACATATCTAATTAGCAATGTGTCTCCATCTCTCTCTGTTCCTGTAAAGTAGACCAAAAGTAATTAACTGTCCTAGTACTTTCACTATATCTGAATTTCATGGAAGCAGGTTACTTAGTTGAGTGGTTCTCAATTTGACAAACATCAAACCCATTCCAACAAAATATTAATGAATTTATTTGCCTTCCTATTTTATTAATGAGAAAACAAAATAGAATTTGTATTCACATAGCTGTCCACAGAATCATAGTCACATAGTTTGATGTTAATTTGCTTGTCCTCTTTCACAATCCTCACAGCCCACCCCCGATGAAAAGCAATGATTTCACAGAAATAATAAGTAGCAAAGTGCATTATATTTATACATTGTTAATTCATTTGTCTTATGACCATTTTTTACCATGCTAGAATTGGTTGGACAGAGACTTATTTGAGGCTGTATTTTATAATCGGATGCATTTCCTGTCATCAACCTTTCCATGTATGTAACAATCATCATCGCTTTAATGTTTACTTTTCTATGCTGATATGGGTCAGACAGAATTTGTCGATGCAGATTTTTGTACAGCAGGATGCTCTTCCCATCACCTGGTTCCAGGAAAGGTAATATTTTCTGCCTTGGTTGGATAGATTTTCCAAAGAAGATGGGAAACGAAGGACACCACTTGTATGACGGGGATACTCCTTTACAACTGTAACACAATGTCATGTCAAAGAGACACAAACACACGTGTGCGCATGTATTGGTTTACATTTGAGCTTCTCTGCAAATCACTCAGCTATATATGATGTCATTGCAGTCATTTCCCCTGTCAATGGATTGTCTGCTGCCTTTATGGCTTCGAAGATGTGTTTACTAATTAAACAGGTTAAAAAGAAAAGTGAAGGGTAAGTGGCAGAAGAGGCATCTGGCTGTAAAGCACTCAATTTATTCGTTTAACTCATGCTGACATGGAAAAAGACATAAAAATGAACGAATATTATTTTGTTTAATAATGTAAATAACATTTTAAATATTGCAGCTTCTAAATGACAGATTTTGTGGATATTAATTGAAAGGTTGACGAGTTGTCTCCCCTACTAAGACATGTAATGCTCAAGGTCTCAGTTCATCAATAGAGCTGTAAATAGACAACATCAAGTAATACAATACATCGATGTAAAAAGTGGTAGCCCAATCATCATCGTCGTTTAACGTCCGTGTTCCATGCTGGTATGGGTTGGACAAAGTCTCCTAGTATCAATGTTCAAATCCACCTTTGAGTCTTGTTTGAAGAAGGATAGGAACTGGCAAACTGACATGGAGTGGGTTCATTGCAGAAGATGGAGAGACAGCAGAGTTGTTTATGACCACATATGTGAAGAGATAATTGTAGGTAATAGTAATGTTTTTTTTATTCTGGAGAGAGAGAGAGAGAGATACCCTTAGATTTCAGTTAGTAGAGATGAATGCATATCCTCTCTGAAGTTAAGCTATGGCACAACATTATCACTTGGATTCCTACATCAAGCTAAAATTTTAGATACCTAAAATTATTTTATTACTAGCATATTGCCAGTACAGCCTGACTGGATCTCGTGCCGGTGGCACGTAAAAGCACCCACAACACTCTCGGAGTGGTTGGCGTTAGGAAGGGCATCTAGCTGTAGAAACTCTGCCAAATCAGATTGGAGCCTGGTGTAGCCATCTGGTTCACCAGTCCTTAGTCAAATCGTCCAACCCATGCTAGCATGGAAAGTGGACGTTAAACGATGATGATGATGATGAACAATGTAGTTAAAGTCTATACCCATTACCCACGATTATATATAACAAGTATTTCCACTCATTAACCTATATTTATATGTTAATGTTCCATGCCAACATAGAACATGGACATTAAAATGATTGCACATACACACATACACAGATAGAGATACATGCATGCATACACACAGTTTATTTATTTGGGTTATAGAAACAAGATAATTTAAAGAGAATCAATACCATGTGTGTGCTTTTGGTAAATTATCTGTACTGGTGTCAACTTGATGTATTGTGAACAGCCTCGGACCAGCAGCACCAGTTGATCCTGTAGAACAAGATAACAATGTAAGAAATAATTAGACACATGTAAATATATATTAGAGGAGCTGCTTAAACAAAGGGTTATATTTTATATCATTAGCATCACTGTTAGTCTAATGCCTACTTGTCACTGCAGCTCATGGAATTTTTGCTTGATCCTGGATTATCTTGAGTATCTCAACTGCTTAAACCCTGCTCTACATACTGTTTTTCAGATTGTTTTGGGTGCACTTAACTTCTTTCAATCTATCATGTTCATAAAGTGTAGACTAACAGTGTAGTGAACACCCCTAAATATTTAACCAATTTCCATTACTCTAACTATGACTGAAACAAGTAAAAGACAGAAGATAAAGAAAAACAGAAAGCTACTTACCTTGTAAAGCTTTGAAACCCTGTAGAGGAACTCGTGAACTTCCAGTAACAAACTGGAGACATCGAGCCCTAGTTTCATCATCAAAGCCTTCTACAGCTCTCCAGAACCATTTGACAATATTGGAATCTGAAGTACAATGTTTCAACCTGGTGTGCATCTTCCAGTCTTCCACATCTATCTTACCAAGTCCACCTATCACAAGCTAAAAAACAAAACCAACAACAAAGTCATCAGAAGTTTTTCCCCCAAAAATTTAATCATAGTTTCTATAATAATTGGTTAATTTATTAGACTTGAAGAGACTCAAACAAAAGAAATGTAATGTCAGAATAACAGTTTTCACCTGCTTACTTGAAATCTAATTTTGCTTATATTACAAATTTTTCTCATTGAGATTGAACCTACAAACTATTGTTGTAAAATATTTGGTGCACAACGTTTGCAGGACAAAAACGTGTCATTTTTGAATTTGGCACCCGTGCCGCTGGCATGTAAAAGTACCCATTACACTCCTGGCATGGTTGGTGTTAGGAAAGGCATCCAGCTGTAGAAACCTTGCCAAATCAGACAGGAACCTGGTGTAGCTCTTTGGTTTATCAGCTCCAGCCAAATCATCTAACCTATGCCAGCACAGAGAGTGGATGTTAAATGATGATGATGTCTGGTTACTATTTGTATGTAGGATTACTCAGTATGAAAGAAAGGTGCTCTTGACTTTTTTCTTTCTTTTGTCCTGTATTTTGAAATGGGGTATTACTAAATCTAAAACAGACATTTAAAAAATTCATTATGGCATTAGAAAGGGTATCGAGCCATAGAAACTATGCTAAAGCAGACACTGAAGCTTGGCATAGTCTTTGGTTTGTCAGTTCCTGTTGAATCATCCAACCCATGCAAGCATAGTAAACAGATGTCAAATGGTGATGCTGATGATTAACCACCCCCGACACTATACTATAACACAACAACCTCACTAAATTCCATATTATAAACTCCATTTCCTTCAAAGGTGATACTAAAAAGGACCAATTCAGTCAAAATTATGACAAGAAAAAGAAGCTACATGGAGAAATAAAATTAAAACAAAATATAAAGCATAGGTGCAGAAGTTTGCTTTACAACTAAGCAGTTCTAGGATTGATTCCAGAATACAGTGCACTGGACAAATGTCTTTGAGTCAAGTTGACCAATGCCTTGTGAGTAGAATTAGGAAGACAGAAAACTGTAGGAGCCTGTTGTGTATGTATTTGTGAATTCTGATTTAGGATTGTGTATTGAGGTCTCTTTGCATCAAAAGGTAACTTAGCTACTTGGTAAATAGAAATTGATAAAATATGTAACAGACTAAAATAAATGTTAGGATTGATTAAAACTCTTGAAGGTGGTGCCCTCAGGCAGCAGCAGCAGACCAATGACCAAAACCAGTAAAAAGTCAAAAACAAACAAGAATGGATGAAATGAAATGAATGTAAAACTTACTTCTAGTTCTCGTTCATCAAATAGCTGCAAAGTTGACTGTGGGATTAATTCGTGAAAGCCCTTTTGTAAAGCTAAGAACTGTGCCTCAATTCCTTGCATAAATCTCCAATTTACATAGAGCCTGTAAAAAACAAAACAAAACAAAAAACAATATTTATTGACAATTTAAAAGAAAAACGTTAAACTTGGTGTTACCTACACAATAATGTCAAACAAGAAGAGCATATGTGTGTGTGTATATAATATATATAAATATTTTATCTATAAAGCTCAATTTAATTTTAATTTTTTATAAATTGATTTTAATTGAATTTTTACCTGTAATTTTGGATTTTGTCCCTAATATTATTATATATATATATATATATATATATACACACACACACACACATATCTCACTTAGGCATTGCAATACTAACAACCTGGTGTATAACTCAATATATGTATGCTTCTGAACAAAGTGTTTAACCCTTTAGCATTCAGATTATTGTCAAAATGTAAGGCCTATGTATTCACACCATTTTAAATAAACCAGGCATTATTTCATGGCTTTGAGATTTCAATGATGCAAGTGTTCATTTTTAAAATGACACTATAAGGTAGCAATGAAAGACCATATCTGACCAATTTGAAGATAAATCAGGAAGACTATTTTGGCTGGGTATGGCTAGTTTAAACACTAATGGGTTAATTTATTTTTTAGTGATGTTTACATTCATATCATTAGCTAGTTTAATTAGTATTTATTGTAAACTGCCTTCACCCTTCCCTCTTGAACTCTCAATCATTATCCTGCCTTACAGTCTGTCATTATATATTTCTTCCTGTTTCACCAACACACTCTGGGTCATACTGACTTTTGTTGTCATTCCATCTCCTTAGTCATGTTGCACTAAATGTATGTCTTAGAATACCGAGTATCCCTAACATACAACCTACTTATCACTATTATTTGTGCCTCTCACTTTGTAAAATGGTTTACAAGCAAGTAGAGAAGTGGGAATGAAGTAAGAAGCTCCTTTTAGTCATGTCAAAGATCTGACAACCTCTCTAGTCTTGGTGGCACAAATAACCATCCAGTCATAGAAACCAAGTCAAAAATGAATTAGATAAGTGAAATGTAGTCCTCTAATCCATCTATGTGAACAGTACTATCAAATACATGCTTGCTCCGAGTGTGGCAACCTGCCAAAACCAATGACAGCATGGAAAGTGGGCATAAAATGATGAACAATAGTAGCATTGTATTTTTTTTAATAGTTTAATCAAGAGGAATGGCAGATCTCTCAAGACTTTTCAAGGTCTGTGAAACTAGCAAGAGGAAGGCAAGTACTTATATTCAGACTGGAGATCTCACCATAAGTACATGCAAGAGAGTGGAGACTCCTCTAAAGTCAACCAAGAGCCAGGTGGTGGTGGTGTTAAATTAGGCAACAGATTAAGTCTACTACACATAAACCTTTTACGTATTGTAAATTAAAATTTTTATTTTTCTCATACGCTAATGCAATGGCATTATCAGAAACTTCAAAGTCATGTTGGAATTTAGCTTTCTAAATTATTTTCTTACAACAGTTAACATACAATAATACACACCAATGAGTTTTTCTACAGCAAATAATAAAAGATTTAATTACATTTCCAGATTTATTAGAAGTAGATTTGATAACATTTATCCAAACTTATCTCAAGCATTTTTAAAAAGTTAATTCCCTTTGCAATTTCTCTACAATATATCATACAAAAGAATAAATAAATAAAATATAATAAAAACTAAGCATAAATAAAAGCCCAGACTAATGTGTACAACAGATTTTCTGAACATCTGATAACTATTTTATAAAATTTTTAGACAATATATTTTTATTTAGATTTAAAATAAACACCAATGATAAACATTGTTTATGTAGCTTAAATAGAAACATATGAAACAAAAAAAGAGTGGAATCAGTATAGATAATACAAAGCTAGAGAAGACCATCTGATTTTCACCTTAACAGAGGTGGTTAAAAAGGTATCTGTAATATATTCATTGTAGTTATAACAATTAACTATCGTTAAGGATGGAGCTAACAAGCGGTCACTCCGTCTGCCAGAAATGGAAGCCAAATTCCCTTGAATCATATCCTACCAAATTAGAACAGAGAGGAAAGATATTGAGTGTATTTCAAAAGACATATGGTAACAAAAGGGTTAAAAACCAAGTAGAACACACTCACAAATTATACAACAAAAAGTCTTGCTATTTCACAGCAATTGTCATTTTGTTTTGCAATTTTCCATTTGCTGACAGCTGTAGCACAAGTAGTGATTCACTATTGTATGATATCCACAACAATATTCAGCAGATCACATTTATGGCAGCTCCCCAGTGGCCTGAACACAGACCATCATCATCATTTAACATCCATTTTCCATGCTGACATGGATTGGATGGTTTGATAGAAGCTGGTCAGTTGGAGAGCTGCCTAGGCTCCAACTGTCAGTTTTGGTATGGTCTCTATGCCAGGATGCCCTTCCTAATGCCAACCACTTTACAGAGTGTACTGGGTGCTTTTTATGTGACACTGGCCTGGGAGCTTTTTATGTGGCACTAGCAGAGGACACACCCCAGACATAAATACAAGAATGTATTGCTTTTATTTATTTTTCCTAAGGCACAAACTTATGTTAGAAGATAAAAAACTAAATTGTACAAAATATAGTGGACAACAAAGCAGCATATTTCTTAATGTTTTCTGTAACAACAAGAATAAAATATAAAAAAGAAAAAAAAGGAAATACCATTGTTTCTCACAAAACTAATATATCAAAAATATCTACAGATCTACAATGAAATTTAAATAGTCTGGTAGTTTATTTTTTAAACATAACTCTGTAACAGAAAACATGAGAAACTGTTAACTAACCTAACATATTCTCTTTTATTTTCTTCTGTAACTTCTATGTCTCTTCCTCCAGGTTTCAGTTCATATTCTTGTACTTGCCCAAAGGAATTATGCTGCACACAAAAAGGCTGGTTCAGAACACTGTCGATATTATTCTCTCTGAAAAGAATGACAAAAGAAAAAAAATATTAAAAAATCATATAATTCAACTTCTACATTTCCACTTTCTTTAACTAGAACAAATATTCTTTATTATCATATAATAATAATAATAATAATAATAATAATAATAATAATGAGGACCTCTTATTTGCTATAAAATCATCAAACAAGCAGGAGATTACAAAGATAGGTGACATGAAGTGTGTGTGATTTACATGGAAATTCAATGAGATAAATATACATTCCTCATAACATAGAAACTAACCAAGGAATCCAATGAACTCAGGATCACTTAGCCCACAAAGGATAAGTGTCCTCTCCAGGTACTGAATAAATTCACTTTGTCATTATCACCTATCTTTTAGCAGAGTTTAGTGTCCAATGAAGGAAGGTTGGCATGGGTGCCAGTCTTCGATTTTGATTTCACTTGCCTCAACAGGTCTTTGCAAGCAGGGTTTTGTGTCCAAAGAAGGAAAGGTACACATAAGTGGGCTGGCTACACCCCTGGCAAAGGCCACGGGTTAATTATTATTATTATTATAATAAAGGTGGAGAGCTGGCAGAATCGTTTGCATGTCAGGTAAAATGTTTAGCAGCATTTTGTCTGTTATTACAGGGGATGGGGGTAAAAAAAAAAAAAAAAGAAAAAAAGGAACTTACAGGATCCAAACAAGGCTTCTGTGTAGTTCTGGGTCAACACTTTCTAAATCATCTAATGTGACAGGTTTTCCCAGAAGCTGTTTATAAAACGGCATGGTGAATCCTCCATCGATGTAGTGACCATGAAATATTGCCATACCAATGATTCTTCCAACAAAATGGAAGTAGGATAAATGTTCCTGAAAATTGAAATATATTGTTTCATTCAAAATTAAAGAAATAAGACCAAAAGCAGAGTAAAATATCATATTGAGTAATACATTAGTAGCAAGCAAATTGTTTTGTTTTGTCTTAGTCAGGTTTTAATTAAATAAAATAATTATGAGGTTATTAGTCTTTCAATTTGAATTTGAAAAAGAGACATATGATAAAGAGAACAAGAGAGAGACGGTGTGGGGGGTGGAGAGACAGACGGAGTGAGAAAGACAGAGAAAAAGATTTCCACATCCATCCAACCATTGATCCATTGTTAGCATTTTCATGTCCACTTTTCCATGGCAGCATGAAACAAGATTTATTGAGGCAGTTTTTCTATGGTCAGATGCATTTCCTGTCACCAACACTTCTTTCCAAGTAAGGTACTAGGTCTTCTTCTGGCCTTACGAATAACAAATAATTCAACATGTTTTTTATGGCAGATACTGCCTACATGATAATGACATTGTTCACATAGCACAAAAATAATACCAAGATAATGAGAACATACACGCAATGGGGGTTTTACAGTTTCCATCTACCAATATCACTTAAAGGCATTTGTCAGCTTGAGGCTATAGTAGAAGAAATCTGTCTGCAGTGCAGCATGGCAACGTGTATGTGTAGATGATTACTATTTCTCAGTGTTTCCTTATTGCCAAAGGAATTTTTAACTGTCCGTTGCACTGGATTTGACTACGCAGATTTTCAATGGCCTGATACTCTTCTTGTTACCAACCTTCACCTATTTCCGAGTAATGTAATATTTCCCCATGGCTAGACATATTTTCATAGAAGATTGGGAACAATGAGTGTATGACAACAACACCTGTTTACAACCATCATGCAATGCCAAGACAAAGATACACTAACACCCACATGATATGCTTCTTTCAATTTCTGTCAACCAAATCTACTCACAAGGATTTAGTTAGTTCAGGGCTTTGAAGATACTTCCTGAAGGTGCTATTTAGTGAGGACTGAACTCAAAACCATGCTGCTCGGAAGCAAAGCCATGCCTCTCCTACATAAACACATACACGTATATGCACACAGACACACGAGAGAGAGAGAGAGAGAGAGAGAGAGAGAGAGAACTGTGTGTAGAAGAAGAGAGGAAAAAGATAGAAAAACAGAAATAAAGGAAAGGAGAAAGACAATGAGAGAAAAAATTCAGCCAAATTTAACAGTGACATTAAGATAGCTGTAGAGGAGTAACAACTTACAGGGTTGACAGCAGAATCTGGATTTATTTGTAAAGTATATATATCATCTCTTGAATACTGAAACAATCCATAATATGGATTAAGCATCTCATGAGATAATAGATATAACCATTCTCTGAAAAATAATAAAAGTATAATATTCATGTATTAAAATTTTATTTTGAAAAAGTTTTATAATCACATTATATATATCATCGTTGTTTAACGTCCACTTTCCATGTTAGCATGGGTTGGACGATTTGACTGAGGACTGGTGAAACCAGATGGCTACACCAGGCTCCAATCTGATTTGGCAGAGTTTCTACAGCTGGATGCCCTTCCTAACGCCAACCACACATTGTATAAAGGATCGTGGGTAAGGCCAAAACAATGCGAAGTAAATGCAAGGTAAATCACAAGAAAAATACACACACACACACACACAGACGTACATGCATGTATATACACACACAAGATGACAAACTGAAAGAGTACTCAATGCAACACTGGTTAGTCAACAATACTCCATAAGGAGCTTAGGGCCAGGTTCCTGATTTCTCTAGCACATATACTCCCCACTGGATGGGACACCAATCTATTGTGGGATCACAATTTCCCCATCTGAGTGGATTGGAGCAACATAAAATGAAGTGTTTTGCTCAAGAACACAACATATCACCCAGTCCAGGAACTGAAACCACAATCTTGCAATCATGAGTCCAACACCCTAACCACTAAGCCATGCGCCTACACAATGTCACATTGGCAAAGTGCAAATTATTTATCTAATTATCTTATAAAGTGAAACCTATGTTTTTATATCACAAACAGATCTGATATTATGGCTACTATATATTAATTATATGAAGCCATTAGTATCAACTTCATAATTGTAATATTCTAAGTGAAGTGTAGTATTTCTCCTTTACAAATTGCACTTTATGCAGTACAGTTAAATGACAATATAACCTTATAGTTAGAGAGAGAGAGAGAGAGAAAGAGAGAGAGAGAAAGAGAGAGAGAGAGAGAGAGAGAGAGAAAGAGAGAGAGAGAGAGAGAGA
>NC_068986.1:30718721-30723914 GCF_001194135.2 Octopus bimaculoides | reverse complement strand
AGAGAGAGAGAGAGAGAGAGAGAGAGAGAGAGAGAGAGAGAGAAAGAGAGAGAGAGAGAAAGAGAGAGATCCAATCAAAACACTTACCTAGCAACACCCCCATAATCTAAGCCTTCCTCACTTCGAAACTTTACCATTAATCGTTTTCGTAAATCTTTAGACCTCATTTTCATGACTTGCCGATAAGATTCCTAAAAAGAAAAGGATATAAGACAAAAAATATCATGTTAATTGTGTTTTTTAGAACAGCTACATCTTCCTGTATTATAGGCAGTGACTAAAAAGAGTTGGTGTCAGGAAGAGTATCTCACTATCAGACACTTCTTCAAAAAAAGTCCCATCCCAAAAATGCCAGCATGAAAATGAAGACAATGATAGATTAATATTATGTAGGATGAAAATTTGCTATTCCTGATACAAAGCCCATGCTAAACATTGTCAACCCGACAAATAATCTCTCCACTTGGACAAGACTGCATAGTGATTACAATGGCTATAATAATCCATTATATGTATGTGTGTGTGTGTGTGTGTGTATTACTGTTTTTTCTATATTTATAAGGGTAAGCATGGTTGAATGCACTAATCATGAAATAATAACCCGTTTTTACCCACTGCCCTCATTTGAGGACAGTTGTATTTGGTTTGTTTACTGCAATAAGTGTTAACTGGATGCAAAACTGTGCTTGTATTTATTTGACCATTGTATTTGGTTTATTCACTGCAATAAAGGTTAACTGGATGCTTCCATATGTTAGTTATCCCTATTTATATAACTATCTTCAAAATTTCAACAGGGTTAACCTGTTTTTTGCCCAGTCAAGCACATTGAAAGTGCCTTGCTCATTCAAGAGCATAACACAATAGTACAAGAAAAACTTGAACTTATGATCACGCAACCAATAGTCCACCATGACAGTACCACAATACATAGCTTTCAGTTAAGATATTTATTTCATCTTAACCCTTTAGTGTTCAGATTACTCTGTTAAATGTAATACTTTTCCACTCAAATTGTTTTGAATTAATCATGCATTATCTTATAGCTTTGAGGTTTCAATGATGTGATTGTTTATTTTTAGAATGTCAATGTAGGTTAGGCATGAGAGGTTAGATATCACCAGTTTGAATATAAAACATGTAGAATATCTGGGCCAGATATGGCTGGTTTAAACACCTTAACATATGACATTAATATGCTTGTGTTAAAAATGTGCTACACATTAGATATAATATGATTATGTAACCTAACAAAGGAGTACTTTGCTAGTCATTTGACCAGCTAATAGAGGTTTTGAATTTTATCACAAGATCAGCAATTTTGAGGTGAAAGGTTTAGTTGATTACATCAACCCCAGTGCCCAATTGATATTTATTGTATATACTTTGGAAGGATAAAAAGCAAAATTTAACTCATTGGGATTTGAACTCTGAATATGAAGAATCAAAAGAAATTCTGCTCAGTATTTCGTTCAATATGCTAATGATTCTGGCAGCTTGCCACCATACTTGACCAGTTAATAATAATAATAACAATTCTTTCTCGTCACTCCCAGGACTGTCTGAAAATAAGACAAAATAGATACCGCTTGAATGGCACTGATTATAGGTTTGCTCAGTCTGAGCAACCCCTGCCAAGATGGAACATGGACATTAAATGATGATCTTGTATCACATCATAACACTTCAGTCTTTAAGTTTATATCTGTTTTTCAAAGTGAGTCAAGTTGAACAACTTTCTACAAAAACTTAGTTCTTGACATATCTCCTTACTTTTCTATCTTTCATCTTTTTATCAACTACCTCTAGCTGATCTTTTTTCATGCAAGATCTATCAATAACAAACAGCGTCCAAGTTTTATAAAATTTAAAATATTCATCATAAAAAATTATAAGGATCCTTTACTTCAAATATTTCTTCTCTTGATACTTCCAATCGACAATGACCAGCCTGAGGTTGAAGATCATTAAGTTGACGTCGTAACTCTTTCAGCTTTTGGACAAGGTCTCGCTTATATTTTGGTAAAGGCCCAGGCGCACTGTTCTCTTTATCAGCAATTTGCCTAATAAAAAAATAAATAAATATTAGTGGAGAAATATATATGAATAAACAAGGATGTGATGTAATTATATGGTTAATGACGTTCGCCCTAACAAACTAATCCATAAAAATTTTCATATGAATCCTCATCAAGTGTCTTTTCTTGCCCCCAAATCTAAGCTATTGGACTACAAAAATTGATATTTGGCAATATTTGATGGTTTTCTAAAAATTAACTTACATTTTCTGTTGTATCAATCCAATATTGGCTGAGAGGCGAGGATCAGTGAACTGTGTCGTTCTATTGATATGGTTCACAAAATACATGCGTCCTGCTCCTGTGTATCTAATCTCCCAGCCTTGTGGCAACGGACCTAGTTCTTCTTCAGACACATTTGTAAGATCTCTGAATTAAAAATTAATAAAAAGAAACAAAGAAAAATTTTAATGAATGTTACCACACCAAGATTTATCCATTTAAAAAAACTTCTACAAGTACAAATTAATTTTAAACAAAAGCAGAAATAACATTAAAAAGCCAACCTCACGTACTTCTCATGAGGAATTCTGGAAGAAGCTTTGTGAGAACACTACTGAGACGCTTCCGAAAAAACAGAAAATCATTGGAAAACAGTTTATAGCAGAGACTCCATCTAAGAAGATCTGAAGAAGGAATTGTAATTCCGAAATATCATCGGACTATAGATAACCAAATTACAACAGGTATATAGTCCATTTTTTGTTTTATAGTGCATTGTTGTACCATTCTAAACTTTTTATTCTTTATAAAAAAAAAAAAAATTAAAAAAAAAAAAAAAAAAAAAAAAAAAAAAAAAAAAAAATCGAGCCTGACACAATCTTCTAACTTGTCAGATCCTCTTGGACTGAACAACCCACAGAAGGATATAAAATGATGAATTTTTAGAAATCATAGTTTTTCTAATAAAGATTGCCATGGGAATTTATTTTATTGTGAAGTGCTGATAGATCTCATGAGAATTATACCATGCATACATTTAGATCAGCATGAAAATAAATTAAATAATAGAAACATTTGTATATTTAGTAAAATAATGAATCCTTATTTGGTAAAATTTTATAAAATATGTCAGACTGAAATTTCTAAATTATTTCATTAAATAAATCAGCATGTTTTCCTCATGAGAGTTAATAGCAGAACAGAAATGAAATGATGAAACAAAACCTTAAAAACAGAACACTACCACTGTTGCTGCCACCACCACTTCAAAATATTTGTTGTCCTTCGCAACATGTACCAATAGCCAGGTTTGAACCCATCAGTGCAGTGATGAAATAGATGATACAATTCATAAGTAGCAACATGAGTAGTAAGCTGTTTTCTCTCTCTCTCTCCTATATATCATATTGATATATGTATTGATGTGACCTAAATATTCATAAAAGTTCAGCACAAATCATACTCTTTTGATGGTTTCAATCATTGGACTGTGGCCATGCTAGGACACTGCCTTCAGGGTTTTACTCAACCATATTGATCCCAGTACTTATTTCATTGATCTCCATCGATCGGACTGGCTAGTTTTCATGTAAAGGGACACAACTCAACAAACTGATTAACACCAGTTTAGGAAAACACAGGTGCCTAAATACACATGACAGACTTCCTCACAGTTTTCACCAATGAAATTTTGCCCACAAAATATTAATGAATCTGAGGGTTTAACAGAAGCCATATACATGAGGTGCTACACAGCAGGATCAAACCCTGAACAAAGCAAACCTTTTAACAACTCAGCTCTGCTTGCACCTACAATGTCAGTAATGAAATGTAGAAGCTTCTAGAATCATAATTAGTGAAATAAAATTGATGCACAATTGATAACAGAATGTAAATAGAAATATACCAAGTATAAATTATTTTGGTGTTTACCTTGGAACCCTGGGATCATGCCATGTACTAATTCCAGTTCGTGTATGTAGAAAATAAACTTGACCCTGTTGTGTTGTTCGTTGCTCTGTAAAGAGAAAGTCACAATATTTATTTGGTTAAAAGTCAAACACTAAAACAATGTCAGAATTGCATTACTGCATAAGTTGAACCAAATTTATAATTGATGTTAGGAAGCAGTTAATATATATTTCTGTAATTTGGTAAAGCACTGAAGTGTGATTGGTGTGTGTGTAAGAGAATGCAAACACACCAAGGAACAGTAACTGTTATTTAGTGATAGTTAAAGTTGTGTGAAAGGTACAACAGCAGCAACAAATCAGCAAAAGTTAAACCGTAAAGACAAGTGCCTGGTCAAATTCCAGGCAGTATAGGAATAATTTTATTAAATAAAATATAAAGGTTAGTAGGTCACTAGAACTTTAAACTCTTTTGTAGCCCCAAAAGCAACAAAGATTGGTTGTTTAGCTATGAAACCCTTTCTCTCTATGAACAGAATTGCTGTGGAAACAAATAGACAAAAGCTATAAAGGTACAGGCTAAAAATCAAGCTATATTGTCTGAGGATCCTATCATACAACTCTTTCAGGAATAGTGGGTGATAAAAAAAGGGTGGATGGATAGAATGGATAAAATACATTCTATGACCTTTATATGCAATCACTATGGATCTTAAAGTCATTGGTGTAATATTTTTATGAACACGAGCAAAAACCAAATAGATAACAAATAATAGGCTTAGATTTATATATTTCTGGATATTAGTCTAATTACAAAACCCAGAGAAAACAATATGAGGTTCTAACAAAATAAAGAGAACTGTAAAGTCATTGGTGACAAGACATTTGGCTGGCATTATTAAAAAAAAGAGAGAGAGAGAGACACACACAGGACCCACAAACCAAAGTGTCAGAAACTCATCTAGGATAGCAGGAACTCTGAATAAAAACTATTATAAGATGAAAAAAAAAAAGGTGGGGAAGATCTTTAGTTGTGACACCTGCTTGTATGGAACAAATTTTGTAAGGTAATTTTAGCAGAAGTAGAAAGTCTAATGAGATTTCACAGCAAGAAATATTTCAAGTCAGGACATCGGCCCTCACAGATGAGATGACACTAATACAAAAATGAATGGAGACAAGTTATACAGCAGACGCATGCAAGAAATGATTGCAATGACATGAGGATTAGATAATCTACAAGAAGTTGCTAGCACTTAACA
>NC_068986.1:30706221-30713721 GCF_001194135.2 Octopus bimaculoides | reverse complement strand
GGAAATTAGTCAACTGATTTGAAGTGAGTCAGATGTTCTCGATGAGGAAAAGATTTTCTTTCCTATCCTTTACTCAAATCAAATACCCTTCACAACAAGTCACATAATAAAATAATTCCTTTATGACAAGCATAGCAGTGGGAATTTTCTATTCACACAACACTGCCTCAAAATTAGTTAAGGGAGATAATTGAAGTAAATATAAAAACAATTCCACATTTAATGGTTTCTTGCTTGGTTGAAGGTAGAAAAAAAAAAAAAGCAAAACTGTGATGGTAAAATTTTCTCAAAGGATTTAGCAAGATAAGTGATGTCTAAAAATTTCATCTACCTAGATATTTCCTTTAATTTTAAAAATAATCTAGAATTTCGAATGGCTTAGTAAAAGTAAGATTTTCGTGCACAATTAACTGGGATTTGAACATAAAAGACTCTTAAAATTACAAGTTTTAATTTAAATATGAATAGTTTGAAATGAGAAGCTTTGTATGGAACCAGGGATGATATTAGGAAGATTGCCATTGAAAGCATTAACAATAACATGTGTAAACAATGCTTTTTGCTTCGAGGTATTTAACTATCATCAACTCAACAATAGTCATACATACACACAGTTTTCCATACTGACATGGATTGGATTATAAATACAAACCAATGTGTGAAAATATTTCTTTCATAGACAGAACTAATTCATGACTGGTGCTAAAAAGGGCATCAAGTAAATTAAGCAATAGCTTTCAGCAGATATATAGATGATTGAGTGTTTGAAAAATGACTTTAATGAGAATGATGATGATGATGATGTTAGGAAACAATAATTAAACAACAATAGTTGGGAAGAAAAGTGACAATCATCCATAATTAGAGCATTGCTGTACAGCCATCAAGTCTCTTTCAAAACCAATAACCAAATTATATCTTCGTCTATTTTTGTGATTGTTTATTGATGAAAACCTAGCTTTTTAGAAATTTAATTCAATTAAAGTAAAATAGAATATTTAAAGTGCAAAGATTTTTAATGAAAAAGTATGAGAACATTTGAAATTGTTACAAGTATATTTTGTTGTCAAAGAAAAGAACAATGAAACATACTGATAAAAAAATAAACATCAAACTTCACTAGGGAAATGAGTAAAAAAAATCTGGGAGCAGGTCATTGGTTACCAGCAATAATAATTATTATATATACTTGTATATTACAACAGACTTACCCATCAGGAAGTTCATTGGGGTCATTTAGTATAACTGGCTGAATAGAAGGTGTGTCAGTGATAGCAGGGGCTGAACTACCTTTGTCTCTGGATATTAGGCTTATGATAATCTGGCCTTTCATTTGATCAGGGTCATCTGCATTTCTTTTCTGTAATTCCAACCGTTGAACTATGAGGAAGACACAAAACAACATTTACAATACACACTTGAATAACCTATCCACAACATTCTGGCATTTTCTAACAACAAATTTCAGTGTGCAATGCAACTAAAAATTTAACAACTGTTAGATTGTATAATGCAGTCCCAGATACATATTAGCAAAAAAAAAAAAAAAAAAAAAAAAAAAAAAAAAAAAAAAAAAAAAAATTTTGCTCATAGTCCGGCTGGGTTTGGGTTGACAGGGTTATAAAACAAAGACTGAATCTTTTCTTTCTTTTTTTGAGCAAATATTTTTATAATGGACATCTGAACAAAGATGACAAGGACATTATATCTCATGGACAATGTCCAAAATGTAGTAGTTAGTTCTGTTCACTTTAAGTCAGTTAAATAATTTCCTCCCATCAAATTCTATTATTTTTTTTTTGATAATTTTAATTATCAATGTTCTTTACATGTTGCTAAAATTAGGTTGACCCCAGTACGCAACTGGTACTTAATTTATCGACTCCAAAAGGATGAAAGGCAAAGTTGACCTTGGTGAAATTTGAACTCAGAATGTAAAGACAGATGAAATACCACTAAGCATTTCACCCGGCGTGCTAACGTTTCTGCCAGCTTGCCACCTTAAAGCTTGAAGAATATTGGTCAAACACATTGACACCAGTGCTTGTCTGGTACTAATTTTATTAATCTCTTTTGCCAAACTGCTAAGTTATGGGAACATAAAGCACCAATACACACACACACACATATGATAGTCTTCTTTCAGTTTCTGTCTCTAAATCAATTCACAAGGCTTTGATCAGTCCAAGGCTATAGCAGAAAACACTTGCCCAAGATGCCACACAATAGGGCTGAACCAGGAACCATGTGGTTGGAAGGCAAACTTCTTATCCCTCACCCACAATACATACAATGGGCTTCAGCACAGTTTCTAATTTATGAAATTCCACACCCAAAGTCTTGGTCAGCCTGAGGCGATAAGGTAGAAGAGACTAGTTCAAAGTGCTTCACAATAGGATCAAACCCAGAACCCTGTGGTTGTCAAAATGAACATATGCACACAGTCACACCTGTGCCCATCTAAGAGCAACACAAAACTTGTGTGGATACGTAAAAAGTAATTTTAAGGAAAGAATTCGTTACAAAATTTCAGAGCTTTGTAACTTTATGATTTCTCTCACAACAAATATTGTTAACTGTAAATAATCGTGATGGTAGAGGAGCTCTGAAAGGAGTCTCAGGGAGAAATGTCTGCCTTCCTGAGATATTTTTTCCACCATATTTCTTAAAAATCATGGTAGAGGCCTTGGTCTCAGACCACTCATGTCTAGAAACTGAAGTTGGGGGTAAGCAAGGGCATGCTCCCCATAGAAAATCCAGCTCCAAAAAAGCCTCATGAAAGCAAAGGAGAATGGGCACCAGCCAGCTCAAAGGTTGGGGTGGGTTGCACCTGCTTGCCTTGGTTGCTATGGCATTGAGGTAGATCTGTCCACCCCTGTTAATGGGGACAAAACCCAGATTTAAAACACTGGATGATGATGATATTCTAGGTAAACCTAAGAAAATTGAATAGCGGTTTGGCAAAAGAGACTGATAGAATAAGTACTAGGCTTACAAAGAATAAGTCCTGGGGTCGATTTGCTCGACTAAAGGCATTGCTCCAGCATGGCCACAGTCAAATGACTGAAACAAGTAAAAGAGTAAAAGAGTATTTAAGAAAGGTTGAAAGCAAGTAGTAATACATGCACACACATGCATCACTAGGAGTAAGATGAAGCAAGCAACATCTAAGAAAATACATCAGCCACCCTGTAAGATAATGTGAGAAAGAAAACAAAAATCTATAACTGGAATAACAAGTTCTCAAGCTTACCTGTTTAAAAAAAAAAAAAAAAAAAAAACTGACAGGTAATTTTCATTTTTTTAATGGGTCATGTAATTATAGATCCAGGCTACAGATATTATTTCTTTAATGGCAGCTAAACTGATAGGGAATTTATTAGTAGTACTGAACAGACAGACAGGCAGAGACTAATACTAGTGAGATTTAAATTTCAAAGTAATGAAACAACCACACACTAGTAAAGCTGCTTGTTACTTCCAACTAGTAAGGTGGTGTTTAATGAGCTTAGTTTACACCTTTAGGTGACAATTGAGTTAAACAAAGAGTGGGTGGAGATTTAAGTGACATTGGAGGTACTTGACAATTTATAAGAGAAGGATAAAACATAACTAACTAAAATACACATACATATATTGAAAAAAAAAAGAGATAAAAACATCTGGTATATATTTACTTTATACAGGCAATAAAATATCTATAATAAAGTAATACTTTGGACTTGGTATTTCTCACTAAATGAGAAAGATTGCAGCAACATCTGTGAAAAATATGAATTAAAGATGGGACAAGAACAAATTATAAGTGTTCAACTTTTGGTAGGAAAAAAAATTGTCAACTAGAATTAAATATTTGTAGAAAATCCTGAAAGAAAGACAAACAACAAAAACATAACTTACAGCCAGTGTCTTTCAACTGTTGGATAGTATGTGAAGTGATTCGTACACATCCTAAGAAGCCAGCACCTTGTTTCTTGTGGATCTTTTTATGGTTCCAAATACTTATGGTAACAGAATCTTTTTGGCCGATATATCTGAAACAAGTGGAAGTATAGAGAGGAGTTTTTTTTGGTAATGAAGAGGACGAATTATATAGTGTTGATTCTTTAGTTTTTTGGCAACAGACAGGAGTGCCAGGCTGAAGCTGGAAACGTAACATGAGTCCAGATCTGTGTTTCTTTCTCACACAGTTCAACAAATATATGCCTAGGAGTGAATCCAATAAATTATTTCCAACTAAACAACTATTATGATAAGCTGCTTTTTATCTTTGCTCTACCTCCTTAAGTAGAAGGGAAAACAACAAATTCTATAGGGACAGCTTCAAAAGTAGAGAGAGAGAGAGAGCCTTGCTGGGAAAGTAGTAACAGCCCCTTGGTAGCATGCCTTTCTGCTAAGCATCTATTTGCTGTTTAGTTCCACCAAGAACTATATTAACTGAAATAGGAATAAATGGCAATTTGACATTTCAAACCCTACACTTAAAAGTATTCGCTTTTGAAGTGCAAATAATATGAACAACAGCAATAACAGAGCTTATATGAGCAAACTATTCCTTTCTTGAACGTTCTATTATTGGAAACTGAGCCCAAATTCTAGGATGCAATGCAACTTGATAGCCAGAGTTGCTGCTAAGAGTTTATCAGTTAATAAAAGCCCCTTGGCACACACAAGCCAATAATATTTTTGAAAGGTAGGGTACGTTAAATACTTGTATTTAGAGATATTTAAAATAATGTCACATTTTTACGTTCAACTTAGTAAAAATACTAAATTTTTAAATGAAGGTACCCCAACACATACTAATGAAAGTATTATGCAAATTTAACTTTAATAGGTAGTACAAAGGATAAAAACTTTGGAAGGTGATGGATTGGCAGTGTTATTAGATAGTCAGATAATATACCTAGAGGTATTTTATCATGGTTCCTTACAGACTGAGTTCAATTTTGCCTTTAATCATTTTGGAGGGGTGATGCAACCAAGAATTAGTTAAATATAGGGTAGGAGTATTTAAATCCTTGATGTGAATAGATTTTTATACATGAAGGTTTTCCTAACAAGAAAATGTGAAATACTTATAAGATAAGATGGGACTTCATTATATCTAGTCTCAAAGCAATAATAGAAATTGAATCAGAAAGATAAATATACCATCCATAATAAGTCAATAATTAGCAAATGGGAAGAGTAGGTGTCAATATTTAACTTTTTAACAAGTAGCCTAATAATTTGCTTCATAAATTAGGGCTAAAATGAGTGGTTGGATGAAAATTGAACCTTTTCAATTTTATTTATAAGAAATGAATTTTTATAGAGAGAAAGTTTAAAAAACTTAAAAAAGGACAAGAAGTCTATTGTGAGCTTTATATCATCATATAAATATATGTATTAATTGGAGAGGCATGTGGCTTAGTAATTAGGGTGTTGGACTCATGATTGTAAGATTATGGTTTCAATTCCTGGACTGGGCGACATAGTGTTGTTGAGCAAAACACTTCAATTCATGTTGCTCCAGTCCACTCAGCTAGCAAAAATGAGTAATCCTGCAACAGACTGGTGTCTGGCCCAAGTCACAGAAACCAAGAAACCAACCCTATGAGTCTATGTGATGTGGGAAGAGCTTTTATCTTTATCCTTTATATGTATTAATTACTTATTTCAATAGGTAATTGAATTCATGATTAACAATTAATTTAATTTTGGTGTGTGCATGTGTGTATAACTTGACATACCCTATCATCTTCAAATAGAAAAGAAACATCACATATAAAGTGAAGAACATGGCATATTATTTAGTCCTAAAAATACTGACTGCTGGGAAAAAATGTGACAGTCACAGCTAGAATGCCTGATTATACATTGGTCTACTTAATCTTGGTTAACTTGGAGTTAATTGACACCAACAGTAACTATCTATTTACAGATATGCAAACTGATCTAACAAGAGTGAACAAGAGTTGTACTATCGGCCTAAAAGCAGATCAATGCTGGCAGTGGAATATGAATTGCATCTTTTTGTACCTTTCCACCCCCATATAATTGATGTTTATGATGATGATGTAATAACTATTCTTTTATTCTTTTATTGGTAACTGCAGTCATGTTGAAGCATAGCCTTGAAGGGGTTACTTGATCGAACTGACTCCATAACCCAGTTTTAAGTCTCTCTTATTTTATAGGTCTCTTTGTAAAGTCACTAGGTTATGGGGATGTAAACAAACCAGTAATAACTGACCAGAAGAGCCAAAAATATATATGAAGGACATCTGCATAATTTCAGTTAGCTAAATTCACTTGCAAGGCGCTAGTTGGTCTAGGGCCATAGTTGAAGATACTTGGTCAAGATGCCCTGCATTTATAGCCATAGAACTTACAACATGAAAGATAATTAGGTCAAATGACACACCCAAATTGTTTTCAAAATAAAATAAATAAAAAGACATTAGATAATTTAATCGGAAATATTGTGACTACTGGGAAAAAAAATGTTATGGTCACACCTAAAATACCTTTGATCATGGATATATATATATATATATATATATATATATATATATATATGATTAGTCTTCTTGATCTTGGCTAACCTGGAATTAATTGCCAACAACAAATACCTATGGATATACAAACTGACCTAACAAGAGTCACAGCATTGGTCTAGAAACATCAACGTTGACATTGTGAAATATATAATCTATATATAAGAGTATATAGGTGCAGGAATGCACCTATATACACCTATGAATAAAAAGCTCACTTCAAAGGCACATTGTTCTCAGTTCAATCCCACTTCATAGCAGTAGTAGCTCAGTGAGTGAAATTTGTTAGAAACTGCACAAAAGCTTGCCACACACACACACACACACAAGTGTAAAATTGGTGCATCGAATAGTGTCTCTTTATGCCAAAAGATAATAACAATTTCATAAATGAAAGTACTAGCATTAACATGATTGACTAAAAACCTTGAAGACATTGTCCCAGCATGACTATAGTCTAAAGACTTGAGCCTTTAAAAGAATAGTTTAGGAGGTGGGCAAGGGAACTTGTTGCAAGGAGAAAAATTCAAAGAACAGGATATAAAAATAGAATGATTGTAAACTGGTTTCAAAAGACTGTCACACAGAAGTAATTACTGCATTAATAATAATATTCATTTATAACGATGCCTTACAGTTCCATCATCTTAATTTGATTTCTCCAGATAGACAAATTTTAGAGATCAACAAGGGATCTCTAAATGAGAGTAACAAAAGATTACAAATACCAGAGCAACATAATTTTAACATATTTACAGATGTGATTCCATGTAAGCATGAGCGCTCTCTCTCTCTCTCACAGAGTATAGATACCATTTGTGTTATTTTGTGATCCTTTCAACCTAGTTTACTACTGTCATGCTCCTGCCCCTTACTGCTGAAAGCTTGAAGATACTCTTTCAGAATAAAATAAATAAATAAATAAATATATATATATATATATATATATATATATATA
>NC_068986.1:30703130-30705985 GCF_001194135.2 Octopus bimaculoides | reverse complement strand
AGAGAGAGAGAGAGAGAGAGAGAGAGAGAGAGAGAGAGAGAGATGGATGGATGGATGGAAGAAAATTTCAAAATTAGTTAAATTTGATTTTGAATTTTTTTAGTTATTTATCACCTGCTCCTATTACAACCACCCCGTCCATTCCATCATCATTAGAAAGAATGTTTTGTAATCAGGTAATCTTAGAAGAAAGAGATTAAGTAAGAGTTAGACTTGTTGGCACAGCTGTTTTCCAAGAATTTATAAAGGTTTTCTATAAGAGTTAGAAGTGCTTTTGAAATCTGTTTTACATTGATATAATAACTTTCTTGTAATTTTTTTCCTCCCTCAATACTACTTGAAAATTGTAAGAGGTAAACAAATACTGCACTATCTGAAAAAAAAAAAAAAATGCATAGGTAATGAAAAAGTATTCCAAGTCAAGATACTCAGTTGATTAGCACATTATCTACCAAATGTTCTGGTAATCCCACATGTATCTCTGTAGTGTTAGGTCCTCAGCATATATATTTTAACTCCTAGAAATATATGTTCATTATAAATGGGTTAAACATTGCTAGAGAAACTGACCAAACTATAATTTCCATCAAGCCCAGTACACTGCACTTAACAAGTGGTATAATGAATGACTAAGATTTATTGTACTTAATGTTTGACTTAAGAATTTTGCTCAACAAGTACATCCCTGAAATATATATGAATATGGATGTATGAGTAATGAGCAGTTTTTTTGTAAACTGTTCCAGTCAAATAAGAGGCTCAGAGTTACAAACATTAAAAATAAATGCTTGCTTGATGCTCTTGTTTGATGGGGCTGGGGGTCATCTCAGATTAGTGGTCCCAGAGGTATCATAGTGTGTAGAACTGGCCAGGTTCATCAGTGCCCCCCTGTGCCAGCCCCTCTGCATCCTCTAAGACAATGTTGAGCCTCTGGCCCTACTCATATTCTAACCCCAACACAACTTATTTTGAAAATATATTTAAGATATGAATAATGTATCTGCTTTGAATATTGCATTTGTAGACAAATCCTGACCCCCACCTTTCTAAACACCTATTACTCACAATAACCCCATGGGGTTGCTCGGCCTTGGTTAAGTTCAATGATACAAACTTCGAGATAAGTTATGAAGTCTACCTAGAGTTGTAAGAATTCAGGAATAAAATATAACAATTGGCTTCTTATATGACTCACTAGTTAATAATTCACTAGGCTAAGAACCATAAAGAGGATTAATCATTCAAAGTGCTTATCATGGCAGTAATATGGTATCAATACATTAACAGCTTATATCAGTCTATTCTACAACAACAACAAATCATTTACCGACATTTTCCTCAATATATATATATATATATATATATATATATACGTATATCTTCAATAACAGAAAACAAAAGATTAATAATCTATTGTCCTTCGTTTCCCTTGGATTCTAACATCTATGCATAATTTTATCTATACAGAATTTCCTTTTATGAAATATTAGATTTATTTATATGCAAAATGATATGTTATTGCAAAAAGAATTATCAGTGTGATTTTTATCTGTAGAAGGGAGTAGGTTCGCTTTCAGGAGAAACTTAATTCTGCTAAACTGCCGAAAGCACAATGTTTTAAGATCAAATTCAGATATTAATAAAAAAAAACAAACAAAAAACCCACAGTGGCCAACTGCTTCTAAAGATTCATTGACTCATATCTTTACTATCTACTAACATTTTGCCATATGTGAAGCTCATTAAAATGAATCTTGCAAGATGAATATCTGCAAACAAAATAAAACTAACCTTACCAATCTGGAGTGCAATCAAAAGTTTAGACATTACACAGTGTTTATAGAAAAAACATATTTCATATTGTGAATTTAATTCAATACTATATTTGTCATCTAAAATCTATTAGTAGACAGATGCAGCTTATTACTTAAGAAATAAATAACGAAACACTTTCCTTAATATTTTATTTGTTGTAGCATTGTTACATTAGCTATACAATAAATGTTTGTTTCGAACCAAGTTAATTTTGGCAATGAGCTCAAGTTTTTTTTTTTTTTTCTTCACTAGCCACACAATTTGAACAGATCTACAAAATTGCTTTCATTCAAAGATTATCCTAACCTTGGCCATCTTTTTTTTCTTTTAATATCAGTTATTTGAGAATCGATATGGATTATTCCTAAGGTTATTTATTAATTTAACACTATTTTAACTACCATCTGCTGCCATCTCACAGCAGTTTCTCTTCCCTCGGATATTTTTTCTCATTATTATATCACCATGATAACAGCAAATTCCTATTTCAATTATATAATTAGAAACAAGTTTAAAACAAATTTCTTTAACAACTTACATCAAACAAAATATACACATGTAGACGCAAATACATACACATGAATACATGTACAAAACCCATATATTTACATGCAAATACACATTCATACACAGACAAATACACATGCATGTAAATTACCAAAACAACTAATACTATGTCACATTAGTTTATTAATGTATTAAGCACTTTAGTTGTACTGACTTTAATTATATATTCTGAAACTGTTTAAAATTTTACATTTGAGAAGAAAGTGAGAGAATGAGAAAAAAATAAAAATAAAAAAAAAGGTTGTTAAAATAAAACCACACGCACAATGTCATCATTTATTCTGCATTAGGAGATAAAAGGTTAAAATTGGCAACAGAACAATTGTTGGCACCATTTACAATGAAAGTTAATCAAGGTAAAAAGCTTTGGGGCTGTGGGTGCTTCCCTCTATTGATGTTAACTGAACATGCTATGGTAGTTGTCTTCATTTATATATATATATATATATATATATATATATATTGTTTTTCCC
>NC_068986.1:30684096-30701973 GCF_001194135.2 Octopus bimaculoides | reverse complement strand
AAAAAAAAAAAAAAAAAAAAAAAAATTACAACTCATTTGGAAACTACTTGAGAGAGATAGGAGTTGACACAGAATAACAGATGTTGGAGTGATTAATCACAGCATTGGATGTTCTTATCAGATAACTAAAACAGTAGAGCCACCAGAGAGTACACATGGGATACATAGATTTTGATAGGTTTGGGCTGGTTGGTTGGTTGGTAGGTAGTAATTTAATCTAACTGAAAGCAAAATTGTGATTTTAAAGAGTGTGTATGCATGTATGTATATAGTGGAGTCCATTCACGTGGTTTCAGGTTCAGTCTCACTGCAGTGCCACCTCTTGAATAAGAGTTCTCTATAGCAGTGCTCTGCAACCTTTTTTTCACTTGTAGTTCACTTATATTCTTTTCAATATTTAGTGGTGCACCTGAACTAAGAATATAACTAAAAGTATAGGGAAAAAATTATATTCAGGTTACACTGCGGCACACCTAGCACGGTATTTTGGCACACCAGTGTGCCATAGCATACCGGTTGCAGAGCACCATTCTAGTATAGTCCTAGGCCAACTAAAACTTTGCAAGTATATTTGCTAGGTCGATGCTGAAAGAAGCCAGTTTTGTGTGTGTTTGAGATTTTTGTAACTGAGTGTGACCATCATACAAGCGGTATCATTCACTTCCAATCTGCCATGAAAGCACACCAGGCTATGCAGAAATATTCTTTTCTACTCTAGGCACAAGGCCCAAAATTTTTGGAGAGGGGGCCAGTTGACGGGCTTCTTTTAGTTTCCGTCTACCAAATCCACTCACAAGGCTTTGGTTGGCCCGAGGCTATAGTAGAAGGCACTTGCCCAAGGTGCCACGCAGTGGGACTGAACCCGGAACCACGTGGTTGGAAAGCAAGCTACTTACCACACAGCCACTCATATGTAAATAAAAGTGAGTGAATGCTAATGCATATATGGTAAGACAAAAGAAAGACCGATTTTGTAGTTTATTTTAGGTTGTAAATTATGAGGTGACTGGAACTAATATAAAAATTTGAATTACTGAATCATTAAATTTTATTAACAATCATTTTTCATTTGAATGGAGGCAATATTAATTTTTGTAAAATATCTAGTCAATGGAACCATTGTGACTATCTCATGTGAAAAAGGTAGATTTATTTTGTAGCATTATGACATAACTATGATGTAATCACAAGCATTTATTGAGGTTTACTTGGTAGGAATTAATTTTCATCAACCAATCAGTAATTTGGGCTCAGTACATTTTTTTTTTCCTATATGTTCCTAATCAGCTGTAATTGATTTCTACTCAAGTTGTTGCCTGAAAGACATTCCGTTCTACACATGTTGCTAGCTGGAGAACAGAAATTCTACTCTTTTTCAGCTAGTCTTGATAGACATGTTTAGCTGATCTGTAGCACCATACATCAGTGAAGTTTTTTTTTTTTTGCTCTCTAAAATCCTACAGTAATAGGAATACATGTGCATGCATGCACACACACACACAGAGCAGACATATGTACATATGAGTCGGCATCAAGAAGGACAGGCCTTAAAAACATTGCCTAAAATCTCTCAGTCAAGCCATACTAGCTTAGAAAAGAAGACATAAAAATGTAATCTGCGTGTGTGTGTGTGTGTGTGTGCGTGTATATATATATATAAATTAATAAACAGATGAATATATATATGTGAATGCACAGGTATCAATTTGCAGGTTTCAGATATTATGCCTACATTTCTTAATGTTGAATCATCAACGAAATCATCATCTTATACACAAACATACCATGTGTATCCTGGTTTTTAGAATAGATACACCATATTCTTGCATATCACAGGAAGCACCTAAAAAGGTTAACACCAGGAAGGTGCATCTGGTGGCAAAACACTGCCTCAAAGTGATCTGTCCAATTCCTGCCAGCATGGGAAAGTCGATGCAAAAATTATGACAAACATCATACACACATGCAAAGACAGTGTACCAGGCATGAAAGTCTCAAAGAACTTGATGTATTTGTAGAGTAACTATTATTGTAGGTACTGGAACATTCAATGCCCCGCAATTATTAGTTGTTTCATTTCTAAATTCTCTATAATGTGTGTGTGAGACAGAGGAGTGGACTGGTGAGAGGGCCGAATAAGTCTTGTGGCCTCCCAAGTTTCAACATTATTCATTCTCACCATTTAGCCATGTCTTCCTATCCATCATTCTCCCATACTGGTACCATGAAAAATATCTGCAGTACTCTATCAAGTGGTTGGTATTAGAAAGAGCATTCAGCTATAGAAACCAAGTGGATGTAAACTGACAATGAACATACAAGTTTTAATTAACAGACTGTAGATCTTACAATGTACATTCTTTAACACTGAAATTGAAGATTTTATATTGGAAAAATTTTGTGCTATTCAAACTGGTATAAGTCAAACATGTGGAGGTGCAATAGCCCAGTGGTTACGGCAGTGGACTTGCGGTCATAGGATCACGGTTTCAATTCCTAGACCAGGCATTGTGTTTATTGAGTGAAAACACCTAAAGCTCCACGAGGCTCCGGCAGGGGGTGGTGGAAAACCCTGCTGTACTCTTTCACCACAACTTTCTCTCACTCTTACTTCCTGTTTCTGTTGTGCCTGTAATTCAAAGGGTCAGGCTTGTCACACTGTGTCACGCTGAATATCCTCGAGAACTACATTAAGGGTACACATGTCTGTGGAGTGCTCAGCCACTTGCACGTTAATTTCACGAGCAGGCTGTTCCGTTGATCGGATCAACTGGAACCCTCAACGTCGTAAGCGAAGGAGTGCCAACAACAAGTCAAACATCCAGTGGTAATTAGAAAATACATTTACATTATGTATTTCCTACAAAACTAACCCAAATATATTACTGGTAGTTCCTGTCCTTAAATATATTGTTTAGCCTATTCCCATCGTTAATACTTGTAATTAAGGAAGGATTAACGAATTCTACTGAAAAGTGGGTGTGTACAGGAAGTGAATATTACACAGGATGAGAGCAATAAAAAAAAAGTTTTTAAAGGAAATTTTTTGGGGACAAGAGAAAAAAAATGATAACAAAATCAAATGTTGTAAACAAGTATTAAACAATGTGAATATTAAGTTACATACCATCAAGTGTATGAATTAATTATGTGTAAAAGAAAATATTTTTAATCTCTTTAAAATGATTTTAGAACAAGAATAAAATTAATATTCCTATATAGAAGTAATTAATACTGAAATATAATTATGAAAGAGCAATCAGAATATACGATTAACTTTGAAGAGTATTTATGAATACTCAACAGTATCAAAGAAATCTCCCTTCGTTTTCATATCGTCTGATCAAATTTCCCAAACTAATCCAATGTCAAATAATGGTGGCGTGCACACACACATACATATACTTTATTTGTGGGTTAACAAGGCTACCAATGGTTTCATGTAGAAAAATCTCAACAATTATCAAGGCTGCCAGATGAGAACAGTGGTACTTGTTTACCTCAAAGAATACCTACCAATGCAGTGTTGAGCACTCATTCTCACTGTTTGATATTAGTGTATATTCAACTGTATTTTTTATGAGTGTTTTTTTTTTTTGCATGCTTTCATGGGTTACATATTTTACTGTTGGATGCTCTTTCTGTTGTTAACCCTTACCCATTTTCCCAGTAAGGGATCTCTTATTCTGCATGACTTGAAAGATGAGAAGCAAGCAGATGATCTTTTGAAAAAAGAACTGACGACAACTGCATACAGAAACTTTTGGAGAAGCAAGTAAAATGTAAGTCCACACACACAATTGCGAGATAGTGGTTTCCGTTCCCAGACCAGTGGTGTATTGTATTCTTATGTTGCAAACGGGTAACCAACCCTATGACAGACTGGCATTCTGTTCAGTGGGAATGGACTATCCACTTAGCTAGCAATGTGGCATCATTTGAAAGCTGAAACAACACATAGTGCACTTTGATTAGGAGTGTGTAACATCTGATAGTCTGGTCTACACTATTATAGCACCCCACTACACACACATACCTGATGGTCTTATTTCAGTTTCTATCAACCCACCTACTCACAAGGTTATATAACAAGACATATTTGTATGCATGTATCATCATCATCATTTTAATGTCCACTTTCCTAATGCTTGCATGGGTTAGACAGAATTTATTGAGGTACATTTTCTGTAGCTGGATGCCACCCTAAACCTGTTTCCAAGCAAAGTAATATTTACCCCATAGTCAAACAGATTCTCACAGAAAACTAGAAATGAACAACACTATGATAGTGAGGACTGTTTGCAATCATTACAGGATGTCAAATCAAGGGCATACACACATATATGGTGGGCTTCTTTCAGTCTATCAACAAAATCCCACTCATAAGGCTTTGGTTGACCCAGTACTATTGTAGAAGACACTTGCCCAAGGTACTGTGCAGTAGGACTGAACCTGAAATCACAATCCAGCCAGTCACTTTTCTTTCTTAAAAAAAAAAAAAAAAAAAAAAAAAAAAAAAAGACAGTAGATGTGTGAGTTGAAGGAGATTTGGTTACTATTTCTAACGATCAAACCACCCAAAATGTCCCCTTGAAGATGATGGTAGATGCAGAAGGTGTAAGAATGCAACCAGACTGGCAACAGATTGGATTAAATGTCCCCAGTCTAGATTTCAGGGATTTTGCTTTTTGTAGGTTCACAGGAACCTTTAGGCTAAGATTCAGTCCCCCGAGGATTTCCTAAAGCTGAGAGATATAGTAGGGTTTAAGATAGATTTGTATACAAAATATATGCAGAGGACCATTTTTTTTTCAACTTTATTTTGTGAGGTTAATAATTCAAGAGGCTGAGTATTTGAATATAATTACATGCATTATGTAGTTGTTTAACCCTAGGTTAACCTTAATCAAGCATAGCTATGATCAAAGGCATAATATTCCATCTTCTAGGGTTATATCATAGTCAATGTGTCTCCCTACCCACTCCTAGATATATATTTTTTAAAGATAACAGACTATGATTAGAATTGGCTACTATTTTTAGGAGATCAAAGCTACCTCTTTGTTTCAAGCTAAGGCACTTCTCTCTGCTTGGCAGTAAATCCCATTCCTACTTCATGGCTGAGTGGTTAGCAGTAGAAAAATCCCACAGACTGACATCTCATAAAGCTGGGGGGAAGAGGATGGAGGTCTTCTAACATCAATGACATCATTGAAAACTTTTCTTTCTATAGTGATTCAAAAGAAGACATACAGTTTCCTGTTGCCCCCACTATATTTAATAATGTATTTGAGTTTACACTAGGCACCAATTAAAAATTCATCTACACTGTTTATACTGATAAGTTATTCCTCATCCTGGTACCTATATACAGCCAAGAAGCCTGGGTCACCAAGACATAGCACAGTGTCAGCGGCAAAATATTAATAGCTGAATCTTTGGCTAACAAACAAGCATCTTATAGATTCAGTCAGTTGATAGTCGATGAAGACAATAATAGCAAAATGAAAATATAAACAATTATACTCACCGACAAAGTGAGTGTGCTTATACGCACGCGCGCGCGTGTGTGTGTGTGTGTGTGTGTGTGTGTGTGCTTGTGCGTGCGTGCGTGTGTTATCAAGCTTTAGCTTAATTGAAAAAAATAATCGAGACAGTGTTTACCCCTCTAGGAGACTTTCCAGTCTGAAACAGCAGGATAACTAAACAACTTTGTCTATGACTTAAATTTAGCAGACCTAGTTTGAGATGTAGCTAGCTAGCACACGTGGCAACATGTGGCAGAAAGCTAGCCTAGACACTTAGTAAGGAATCTTGTTTGATATGTAGCCACTCCAAGTTCAAACCTTGCCAGATCCAAATGGACCTTTCTTCTGTCACATGTTGATAAAGTAAATACTAAAAATCTTTTTTGTTTTTATTTGTTGAATCTAGAAGAAGGGGCAGAGCCCATAACTTTTGCAGGCCCTCTGTGACTAGTGGAATTGGTGCCATTGTTCTGATCATCACATGTATAACAGACAAGAGTGATGTGGAGATTCCAGAGACTGGTGTGAATTTATTTCAATGTATCTGTGTTCCAATAAAATTTGCAACGAGCCAGGTCAAAAGGCATCATTATTCAGTTGTACTATTATAATAGTGGGTTTGGTCTTTATTAATAGAGTCAGATTAGATGCTTTTTTAAATTCAGTCTGGCACCCCTTGACTAGATTCCAATATCAACAAAATTTATAGAGCAATTACAAGTAATAGACATCTGTTGTTAGAGCCTATATATGAGAGAACAGAAGATAAAATTGTTCAGCCTTCTTAAAACTGTATTGCGATGTCTTCTCTCCTATACACATAATATATACCATATATATGTATATGTTAGTGTGTGTGTGAAGTAGAGGCAAAAATCAATTGAAGACATACTTTGGTTATTATTGTGAAATCAAAGATTTTCATTTACACTGTACTTCCAGATTTCTTGAGAATAAACAGATGGTATTTATCAACTGAAGTGACACCTAACATTTATAAGTTCAATTTCTCACACAAAGAAAACAATTGTTTCTGTTATTTTTAACAAGTTTCACACCAAACTTCCTTCTATACATCTAGTTAATCAATATATATATATTTTTTTTTTGCCAGAGTAAAATGTCATCTAAACCATGAGAGGTTGGATAGTAGATAGGTGCTTTAACTCTAGTTTTATGGTATTAAATAGATAAGATATAAAACTTATGCTGGACAGAATCCCAGCCTATTAGAGGTAATATTTCTAGACAGAATGGTAGCTTCCCCCTTGAAATAAAATTGAACAGAATGAAATACACTGCCAAAAATATTGTATTTTATACACTTGGTGTTTTTAATTTTGGTGTTTTTATCTCAAAGCCTTGTGAGTGGATTTGGTAAACAGAAATTGAAAGCAGCCAGTCATATATGTGTGTGTGTGTATGTTTGTCCCCCATTGCTTGACAATTGGTGTTGGTGTGTTTATGTCCCCATAACTAAGCAGATTGACAAAAGAGTGATAGAATCAGTACCAGGTTTTACAAAAAAAAAATAAAATAAAAAATAAAGTATTGGAGTTGATTTGTTAGACTAAAATTCTTCAAGGCAGTTCCCTAGCATGGCCTCAGTCTAATGACTGAAACAAGTAAAGGATAAAATAAGACAAGTAACTAAGACTGCACTCTCCAATATAATGGCAAACCTCAATTTATGTTGTTTTAAGTTATGTCATTTTTAACATCATGTAATTTAAAAAAAAAAGAAATTAATGAAAAATACTCCTCAACTTCAGTCAATTTATCCGATTTTATGTAGGTCTTAGCAAACATATTTAAAAACAACGGAAAAATATATACCTAAAAACTAACACTGGAATGGAAAATAAAATAAAATGTGAAAATATGTACAAAACATTTCTTAAAACAGATATAAGCTAATAAATTTTTTAAAATGATTTTCATGTTAATATTGCTTTTCGAATTAAGTCACATTTCTTGGAACCAATTAACAGGTATGCCTGTATATTTCTGTAAGACACTGAATGATTTCAAGGATAACCAAATGCTATTTTTAGCAGGATGAATGACTGCATAAAGTAGTGGTTCTTAAATAGTGTGCTGTGGATTGTAAAAAATATCACTTAAGATTTTAGAAAATCCATAGTTATGGCTTGGAGAGTCTTGATAAACATGTTATTCATAATTTTGTACAAAAATAGGATTAATAGAACAAGAAAAGCAACAGTTTTTCTGTATATTTTTCTTCTAAATTTTAAGAGATTAGAACTTTCCACGCAAAATGTGCCAATTATATATTTTTTTGTTTAATCTCCAGCATGATTGAGAACCACTAGCATAAAGGCTCCCTCATTGGTTCATGGCATTAAGCATCTTTTCAGTAAATGGAAGGAGTGCTAAAGTGGATTGATTCTACTTAAGTTGTTATTGTAACCACAGTCAACTTTGTCTAGCAGCTAAACCAAACATTTTCAGAATAAATGAATAATGCATATATAAAATGTTTGGTGTGTCAGTCTGTCTGAATAAAACTTCTGTTATTTCACCAATGCTTTGGCTGCTTTCATCTCATCTCTAAGGTTGGGACATGCTTAGAACTTAAACATGTGATTTCATTTTTTAAAGAGAAAAGGCAATTTATTGTGTGAGATTTTGCTGCAGTGCTAAGCAGATCAAATGACTTACATCAATGTTCTATATCTGGCTAAACTCCAATACTTTAATTGCTACTTATTATATTGGCCCCCTAGAGTGATGAGAGACACCATCAGGGCATGAAAAATTCAAAATATGAAGATATGAAACTTGGATATAAGTGAGTATGCTTCAGGTTTTTTTAAAACTCATTTTGCCAATAACAAGAAAGACAATCTACTAAGAACAATGATAAAAAATTAATTTTACAGGTCTCTATATTGAACTATATTACATTAAATAATTCTGCATATAGGCAGAATCATTGAATGATGCCAGCTGGTTTTGATAATAAATACAAGCTATTTTATAATTAACATCTTTCTGAATAAACACCAAATTCATTAAGAAAAATATTCTTTTTAGGCATGTGTATGGATGAAACATAGTAAAAATTTTAGAAATTACTGGTGTGTTATCAGAGTTCTGTTTCAGTGCTATACTGCACAACAGAGTACATCTATAGATTTTATAATCTTACTGGGAAACAGGTGAGGGTTGGCAACAAGAACCATCCAGTCATAGAAATCTGCCTCAACAAATGTTGCCTGACCCACACAAGCATAGGGAAGTAGGCGTTAAAACAATGATGGTGATGATGATGATGACAACTCTGAATTCATTTCAACTATTATGTCTTTTCAGAAATTTGGAAATAAAAGAAACAAGAATTGTAAAATGTATATTTAGTTATTAATTCATTCCATTGCCTCTTTTACCAATCTTTACAAAAAAGCTTCCTTTCTAACCTGATGAGGTTCCTTTATTCTTTATCAAGTTATTTATAATGGTAATTCCAAAATAGAAGACAGAGCTAAAAATTAGTTACTTCATGTGCAGGTTGGCTTGGAAATCAAAATAGATCTTTAATAAAATAAATTCAATTTAAAAAAAAAAGTGATTTAAATAACCAAAGACAATACAAGCAATTCAATGATGAATTCCCACCTCTCTCCCAGAACTGATCATATGATGAAATCAGTTCTCTTTTATTCTTCATGGTATTTTAATCAATTTGTATAATGGCACAATTCGGCTAGGATTTTCGGCAGAAAGTCAAGATTAAATACAGACCAAACTACTATATTTATAATCATACAGGATTTTGGCAGCATTAGAGAATAGCAATGAGGAAGGGGGTAGGGTGTTTAAAAAATTCTCTCTTAAAAGACTGTAAATTTTATTGACTTTCTAATATAACTGATTATGAAAGAGTAAAAATTTGCCAACTGCAGAGTACCAATTATCTTGCGCTTGAGGAGACCTACTGAGTCAAGCAAAATCAAATCACAATCAAAAATGGAAATTGTAGTTGTGGCTGATGCCAGTGCCACCTGATTGGCTCTCGAGCTGGTTGCATGCAATAAGCACCATTAATGCGTGGGGCGCTGCCAGTGCTGCCTGACTGGCTCCTTGTGCTGGTGGCACGCAATAAACACCGTTCAAATGTGACCGATGCCAGTGCTGCCTGACTGGCTCCCATGCCAGTGGCATGTAAAAAGCACTCACTACACTCTCGGAGTGGTTGGCGTTAGGGAGGGCATCCAACTGTAGAAACTATTTAAGGGTACATGTGTTTGTGGAGTGCTCAGTCACTTGCACATTAATTTCCTGAGCAGGTTGTTCCTTTGATCCGATTAACAGAAACATTTGTTGTAACCAACAAAGTGTCAGTTTAGTTTAAACACACACATACTTCAAAAACACACGCTTTCATTTACCATCCATTATCCATGCTTGTATGGGTCAGACACAATTTGGTGAGACATTTTTCTACATCTGGATGTCCTCCCTATTGCTAACCCTTACCTGTTTCCAAGTAAGGTAATTCACTATATGTAAAATCCACTTACTACCATGAAACTATCTTGAAGAGGATGTATTAATGCTGTGTGCATGCAAAATGCTTTTTCTTTCTAGAGTTTTGAATGTAAATATTACGGGTGTGCATTATACTTAAAAATTAAGCCTTTCCCCTTTCCCCTGTCAAGTGTGTCACCATAGACAGGATGGCATGGCTGCAGCTAAGTTATGTCTATTGTTCAAACTAACTGATATAACAAACAGTTAAACGCACAATAACAATGTTGCATATTCCTATCATCGTAATAATAAATGTTCAGCATCTGCACCCCTTGGAATTACTGCTGCTAAGCTTAAGTATGGAAGGCTAGAATGCAATACTTTCATATTGAAAATACTACATTAAGTCAAGTAGTATTTTCAGTACTACTTGACTTAATGTGAAGATTAAATTAATAACTAATCAATAAGGATAATACATAAATACTGTCATTATCAAGATGTGAATGTAAACTGAAAAAAATATAAGTACCTCTGTTCCCGAAATACTGTAATTATTATAACGAACTATTATATATTTTCATTGAAAGAACAAAAGTTGTTAGTAAAGAAAGTATTTACATTCTGCAATTTTCATATTATACCCTGCCTTCTAAACTGGTTGACTTTTTTGTATACAGGTACAATTTAACAGCCTACACTGGTAAAGCCAAAAGGTCACTTTTGAATTTGCTATTAAAGTACATTCAAAATATGTATCATCAAAACAGATAACAATTATCTGACTAAACATTTATTTTCTTTTGATCATATTACTGAAGAAAAAAAAAAGTATGTATTATACTGAAGAGGTTATTTCATGTTCAAGATCTCATAGCTCATTATTAGTGGGGCACATTCATTATACACCAATAAATACAGTATATATTATAATAGTTAAATTGACTATTCCGTTACAGGAACAAATTTTAACTATTATAATATATATATATATATATATATATATATATATTACATTTATTGAGAAATCTTTATTTGTGATAATACTTTCATAATACTTCTTTTACTATGTAAGAAATCAATATTGACATAGCACAATAGTTTAGAAATGATGGTACTGGTATTCTGATCACATGTATCAAATGGTATTTGTTGAGGCAGATTTCCCATGGCCTATTTCCACATAGCCAGACAAGGGTACAGATAAACACACACAATGGGTTTCTTTCAGTTTCTGTCTACCAAACACACTCACAGGGCCCTGGTGTATTGTAGAAAACATGCCCAAGGTGCATCGCAGTGGGAGTGAACTCAAGAGCACATGGTTGGAAAGCTAGATTTTTCACCAAACAGCCATGACCGTGCCTATAATATGGATAGTATTACATATATACTATAGAAGTTATGTTGTGCCTCTAAGTAATGCGCATCATTTTAAATTGCCAATAGATTCCACACCTAATGTACTTTGTATATGACAGCATCACACATCAAGACAAGGTAATGATAATTAGGACATACAATGTAGACATGAGCCCATATTACCATGGATTTTACTACATGTTTTATTCCCCCATTTATCACCCTCAGCTGTATGACACTATTAAACATCTCTGGATGCTCCAGTTTTCGTTTTGTTTAACTTTTCTTTCAGTTAAACTGTTCAGGATTAATTACAGAAAAGTTATTACAAAAAGATAAGACTGAAAGAAGAGTTATTACAAAAGATTATAGGACTAAATTATCAGCAAAAGCCAGCAGTTTATCATTCCAGCTTCTGCTGACCCAAACCACAAGGTGATAAAGTAAGTCCCACTTCAAGTACAGAATAGATCTCCTAGACAGTCGTGTATTCCATGTTGTACTCGAAGATCTTTCAAGAAGCCTTGGGTGCAAAATGACTGCAGGTGTAGGAGTGGCTGTGTGGTAAGTCACTTGCTTACCAACCACATGGTTCCAGGTTCAGTCCCACTGCATGGCACCTTGGGCAAGTGTCTTCTACTATAGCCTCGGGCCGACCAAAGCCTTGTGAGTGGATTTGGTAGACGGAAACTGAAAAAAGCCCGTCGTATATATGTATGTTTGTGTGTGTGTGTGTTTGTCCCCCCCCCCCACATCACTTGACAACCGATGCCAGTGTGTTTATGTCCCCGTAACTTAGCGGTTCGGCAAAAGAGACCGATAGAATAAGTGCTAGGCTTACATAGAATAAGTCCTGGGGTCGATTTGCTCGATTAAAGGCAGTGCTCCAGCATGGCCACAGTCAAATGACTGAAACAAGTAAAAGAGAGAGTAAAGAATTGAATTAATAGCATTTAATTTTAAAAGGTACTTTAGCAATGTACTTAACTATGCTTACTCCAGTTTGCCTGATTAAAAATCTGCTTCCACTATTACCTTGCAGTAAGTGGTTAGTAATAAGGGAGGGTTTTCAGCTGTAAAAACAATTACTCTAAAGAAACAGATCATTCCACCTACGAGGTGGTATCAAAGAGTTCCCAGACTAGTTATGTCTAATAAAAAAATCACCTATTTACCTAAATTTTAATACTGTCTCCTTTGAAATAGTCACCCTGTGCAGCAATACAGCAGTCCCAGTGTTCCTGTCACTTTTGGAATCCAGCCTGGAAGTTGTTTTCCATAAAGTGATTTGAGGACTCTCAGTGATTTGCTCTTGAGCTGCATTTTCATCTTGGGGAAGTGATGGAAGTTTTCAGGTGCTAAATCTGGTGAATAGAGTGGGTGTGGAAGTGATACTATGTTGTTTTGGGTGAGAAACTCATGAGTGAAGAGAGCTCAGTGACAAGGTAGATTGTCATCATGAAAAAACCAATTTTTTGCACTCCATAGATCTGGTCGCTTTTGCAGAATGTCCTTCTTCAGATGCTTCAAAACATCATTGATTGTCCTCTGACAAAATTCATACACAAGCTGATGAATTTTTTCCACATCTCTGGGGGTGATGCTTGTGGTAGGTCTTCCGCTTTTGAAGCACCAGTACCACCCAAAATATTGCGTACAACCCATTGCCCCATAGCCATAAGCTTGCTGAAGCATGCTCAATGTCTCTGTAGCAGACTTCCCAAGTTGGCTCTTTGTTCCAACTTCCTGTTCATGACAAAAATCGCAGACTACAGCATACACATGATCACGCAACACACAAATTTCACAACTTGTCAAGTAAACACAGCAATGTCACTTGGTTTACTGCCTCATGAAGGTCACTGCTAGCTCTCACTGCACATGCAATTGTGTGCTGCCATCTGCTGGCATGCTACAGAACTAGTCCAGGAACTTAAGGTTCAATCACACTGTGTGGTGCCTTGTGCAAGTGTCTTCTACTGTAGTTCCAGGTGTCTCATTCATGAGGGGGGGGCGTTTAGTTTTAATCCCACTCATATTCCATGGAAAATAGGTTAAGCCCTGGCATTATGAATGCTAGGGGCTCACAACAGAGTTAAGCCTAAGTCTAATGTGTTGATGCTAAAAATCCTTATTATAATTAATCAATCACACATCCAGTGTTACCTTACTCACATGAATACTCTTATGGGAATTGAAGCTAATGCTGGTTATGAACTATCTGCATTTATGTTTGGAATAATAAAACAGAGCAGAATTATATCTATTACCATGTTATTTTATGTGATCTATGCTTTGTTGATATAGTTGTAAGAGCAAAATACATTTGGAATAATTGTTTGCCATACTTTCTAAAATAAAATATTAATCATTGACTAATATTGTTGTCTCCACCGCTTCTCAACATATGATTACTCATTAACTTTTTAAAATTCTCTGCATTAAATATATTAACACTAAGTTAACAACTGTTGTTTTTCTTGCAGATAATTATCTCTGAGCTATTTACTCATTAAACAATTCTGTTTTCTGACACTAACAAGTGACCAATCTTCTATATTTACATAATGATTATCTCAGCACAACTTTGGCAAATACAGTGAAGTCTATGGTCGGCAGATGAGTTTATAATAAGACTAAAACATGTCTGAAATTCTCATATTTTCATGAAAGGACAATATTTAATCATTTCATTTTAACATTCACTCTTTGAAGCTTGCATAGTTCAGACAAAGTTTGAGGCAAATTTTTCTTCACAGTTTCTATATTCAATTTCACTTGCAGGACTTGGATTGACACAAAGCTAGAGTAAAAAAAAACATTTGCTTAAGATATCACTCAGTGGCCTTGCAATTGCTAGATTAATTTCTTAATTATTGATCTGTAATTATGTCTGAATACTTGGCTGTCTATGTATAGTCATGTCCTCTATATCCCTCTCTCAGCTGAGAGATCCTAGTCTTACAGGCTTGTGGGTGCTAGTACCATGTAAAAGCACCCAGTAAACTCTGTAAAGTGGTTGGCATTTAGAAGGGCACCCAGCCATAGAAACCATGCCAAAACAAATGGAACCCAGGGAGTTCTCCAGTTGACTGACTCCTGTTAAACCAGCTAACCCATGCCAGCATGGAGAACGAATGTATAATGTTGATGACTTGCTCAAGGTACCACACATGTGGTTAGGATGCAAATTTCTTATCAAGCATCCACAACAAATATACAATATTTGTAAGTAAGGTTATATATAATGTATGTGTTAGTATAACAAAGACTATAGACAGACTGAAGCAGCAGAGCATTGGACTAAATGCTTTGTCATGTTCAGTTAGGTCTCTTCTATGTTCTACGTTCAAATCCTACCAGGTTTCATTTTATGTTTCATTCCTCTGGCACCCAATAAGGAAAGAATAATATCAGTAACATACTGGAATTGATGCATTCAACCACCCCCTCTCTGTTACTGCAAATTTGTGCTGGCCTCGAGCCAATAGAAGAATTCATTAATATAACTACAGAATAAGACTGAAATTTGTGTAGAACCCAAAATTGATGGGAAACTGAAATAGTCGGTGCTTCTGAATAGATATTCATTTTTGAAGGAATATTAGGTCACTGAAGTTGCCAAAAGCAATAATTACAGACAATTACCCCATGTTAATTTTGCTTAGTCTTTATTATTATTATCATTATTTTGGCAAAGCATCTTCCCTACAGTTCTGCCAATTTTATGTTTTTGCAAGCCAAGTTACTCTCAGTTAATTTTCATTGTAGGTCACTGGACAGTTCTAAGCTGAACAGCAGTCAATTCAATGTTCTCTTCAATTTGTCAATCTTACTTTCATAACATTATGTGAAAATACTTGTGATAACACACACAAAATCATTCAAACAGTTTCTAGATTTCTAGAGCATCAATCTAGTCATAAATTCAGCTGTTTTGTTTTGACCATGCAACTAGTCTAGAGAATTATCATTATAATTATCACAAAAACTAAGTGATAGATGACAGGCTATGATAAAATGTTTCATGTGATATTTTATATTTTACAGATATATTTTGATTTTAAAAAGATGAAAAAAAGTGAAAACTGATAATTAGAGAAACTTTTAAAAAGTATAAACCCAGTCTTTCCTCTGGCAGCAATTATTAAAATATTTAATTTCTTTTAAATAAAATTTTAAAAATATACAAATAATAATTTCTATTAATTAACTGCACCAGATTTAACCAATCAGAATCAATGTATTGGTAACATGTTTCATTAACAAATTGAAAGTCATTTTTTTTGAATACCTGTCTGAGTTGCATTTTTATCTCTTATATTGGAGACGTTTGATCAATGTAGTTAATGTTCAGTTTGAAATCCCAGGGGAGGAACAATTGGAAAAGTGTTTGTTGTCATGGAGGTGTTGTGAGTGACAAAGCAGACATGACAAGACTATGGCACTGTTGATTGATAAAGAGGTAGACATTTTGTCATACTTAATAAAATTAAGATAGTCTCAAACTTTTTAAACCTGTCCAACAACACAAGACAGAATTATATGGATGCAAACTATATTTTGTTCTCTCATTAATAAATAGGTGGTGGGCAAAAATCTTAATAATGAAACACCTAGAACTATATTTACTCTTCACCATGGAAGCCAGACTGTGTATAAGAAAAAGAACTTTCTTTGACAAGTACATGAGACTGAGATCCAGCCATTATGTGATAAGACACAAATATAGATATCATCTTAAAACACCTATTTTGGCTTACTACCTTCTGTTCTAAGTCACATGGTCTTTAAAAGCTTATACATTTACCAAAGACCAGCTGCCCACTATTACAGAAAATACCCTCTCCCCACAGATATGGCTATGTTAAGTTCATTTAATCTCACATTACAGTACCCTGGGCAAGTGTCTCTTACAATTGTCTTGGGTTGACCAAAGCCTTGTGATTGAAATTTAGTATGTGGAGACTGACAAAAACCTGTTGTGTTTATGTGTCTGCATACATTTGTGCTTAACAAAACTGTTCACTTTGAGTTGTTGTTGCCATGTATGCCAACAAATCACCTGCTCAACTTGCAAAGATGTGAGCTGAATACCCAAACCATTTAGGCCATGTGCCTTCACTCTGGATAAATATACACACAAGTCGCCAATTGACAGGACCAGAGCACTGGATAGATTGCTTTGTGGTAATCAACCCAGCTCTCTGCAGTTGGCTATTCATCATTTCTGGGTTGATAAATTATATACCATTCCTGTTTTAGGGTAGATTCTCTTCTTTCTCTCACTTTCTGGAAGAAATTGGCTGTCATCCAACCCAGAGAGGGACAGGCTCCTCCAAGCTTAAAAATGTCAGGCACACATCATATATCATGATGGCACTCCTATGATTCTATCAGGAGGCGAGGGCCCAAGCCAAAGCAGATACATGCACACACAAAACTATTTTTATAAAAATTTTTTTAAAAAATGCGAAGTTCTCTTCCATATAGTAGTGTATCTTTGGCACTAAACAATCCCATCTATCTGATTATGATTCTTATCAAAAAAATAATTTGAATGATTTTATTAGAGTTATCTTCTGTATTTTTTTGTTTTTAGAGGTTAAACACTTCCCTGAGAGGGTTTTGTTTATTAATTGCAAGGACAATCATAGATGAGTGAAAATTTTCAGCTCATATTACAAATGTGAGCAAGACCCTATATGTGATCCTTGTAGGTATTTTCTTCTGCCATATTATTACTGGAAGAAGGTATGTTTAACACTATGATAATGGAAACCTAAACATTTTATAAAATACATGCCATCTGCTAAATTCAAAAGCAAAAGGTTTACAAACAGTGCAGAAAATGAGAAATACATAGAAATACTGAGCAAAAGTGTATTGCACATATAATACTAAACTTATATTAGTTTTCTTGCTAGTATAGTTAAGATGGCTACATAAATTCAGATGTCAGTGTGAATGTTCAGAGTAAATGTCTTCTTACAGCCAACTCTAAAAACTAGTAATGATGAATATATTTTTTTTTCTTAATGCCAAGTTGAGCTGAAGGAACAAAGGAGTTTAAGAGTATAATGAATGAAGCTGCATCGGATTAATTTTGATAAGATTAACCTTTACTCTTGTTTAAATAATATTACAAATGATCATTCTAGAGTGACTAAGCTTGTTTATTGCATCTGATGAATGAAAATGAAAACATATAAGAAAATTTTAAAAAATTAAAAAATATAAATTAAACATCTACACACTCCAAACTTTAAGAGTTAAATTTCTCAATGAAAACTGTTATGGGGAAAAAAAAGAACCTGTTGACCTTAAAATCTTGTTGACAATGGCTCTAGTATGTGTGCCTATCTAACTTTAGGGGTTGGCTCCAACCAATGGCATAGTTGCATCAGTTAGTACACTAAAACTCTTTGTTCAGTGTGAGATTGAATATATTATTTTCATGGTGGTGGCGACAGAAAAAAAAAAAAAAAAAAAA
>NC_068986.1:30682839-30683942 GCF_001194135.2 Octopus bimaculoides | reverse complement strand
CAAACCTAACAATATTTTTTTTTTTTAAATATTATTCTAAAAGTAAAAACATAGTAACAACTATACAAATTTTTTTGAAACCATTGATTTTTTTTCATATATATTACTTTCTTTTTAACTTTTGCTTGGCTTCTCTGTAGTTCATAAGAAAGTTTTAAAACTCCAAGTAACTGATAAAAAGCAAAATTAAAAATATATATGAAAAAAAAAAAAATATTGAAAAACTTTCAAGACATAATTTTTATGTATTTTTTCCCCCACTGAAATAGGATTAGACATAAACTGTTAATAAATTTAATTCAGTGGCCTAACCATCAAATACCTCTAACATTTATCACCGGCCTCATTACTAAAAGCAAGTCATGAAAAACTTCACTTTTTTTCCCCTTTATATTTTATTTATTTCGAACAGAAATCTGATAATTCTAATAATTAATGCAGCAGGCTTAAAAAGGGGTTATCTGCATAGTATTAAGCAGAAGACAATTTAGGTCAACAGGAGAATTAAAGTTACTTATAGAGGACAAGAACAATGACCCAGTTTCAACAGCAAATACCTGAAGTATATGTAATACTTCAATAGGAAGCTTATTTAGGTTAGGGGCAGATTGGATTCAGAGGAGAGTAAAAAAAAAAGGGGGGTGGGCAACTTAAATCCATTGTGAGAGCAGGGATAGATTTTGGGAGAAAATTGAATGTAATAAATACATGCATATGCTTACAAGTCATAATGTTGGTTCCACTTAGGATCAAGAGTATTTTTACAAGGTTCTGTTGAGTGGCACTGCCCTGAACCATCAACACTTATTTTGGCAAAAGGATCTGGTAACCCTGTGGAAGAAAAAGAAAGAAAGATTGCTACTAATATGTTGAAATAACACAAAGATATCTAGCTTTGATAGTGAGACACAAAATTCACAAGAAAGAATGTACAGGCCACAACATTCTTGTAGGAAAGTGATGTAGGTCGCAGATTTGTAGAGAAAGGATGAAGTCAATTGAATCAAACAGTACACGACTGGTATACTTTGTTCACCAGCCCCCTAAAGTGATTTATTTGCTTGTTTGTGTGAGTGTAAATGTGTGAGTAACCCCCCCCCCCC
>NC_068986.1:30680902-30682826 GCF_001194135.2 Octopus bimaculoides | reverse complement strand
ACATTGCAATTTGGGAGCAATAATGTTGTTGGTTGTAGACTTTCAATGAACCAATCACAGTTCAATGTATTTCTGAGTATTTTTTGAAACAGGAGTGCCTGTAACTATTTCAAAAGGCTTCATAGATCACCGAATTTTATTAGGGTGGTGATGAGGGATTATCAACTACGTTTTGTCCTTTGCTGAAAGGCACATTTACACCATTGGCTTCTGCAGATTCCCCTTGCAAATTTATTGATCAACCCGGGACTATGCTAGAAGACATTTACCCAAGGTACTGAACAGTGGGATTGAACTCAGAACCATTACTGTGAAGTGAACTTAATCACACAGCCATGCTTAAATCCATCTGAATTCCGCCTTTCATTCTTAATGCTAACAATGAAAGGTAAAGTTGACATTGACAGTATTTCAACACAAAACTGTAAAGAGCTGTATGTAACTAAACACTGCAAAGTATTTTGTCCTAAGCTCTAACAATTATATAACTTGCTTACAAAGGTGTTGAAAATCCTTCCGTTGGTCTGAGATTGTTGATTCACTCAAAACTGTGTTCCATGCAGACTCTTCAGAAGATGGTTTATAATCATCATCAGTTAATGTCCATTCTCCATGCTGGCATGGGTTGGAGGGTTTCACAGGAGCCAGCCAGCCGGAGAGCTGCACCAGGCTCCGATTATGTCTAGGCGTGGTTTCTATGGGTGGATGCCCTTGCTTAATGCCAACCAGTTTACAGAGAGTACTGGGTGCTTTTTATGTGGCTAAATTTACAACTACAGAACCTAAAAGTCACACAGCTCATGACTTTCTCATTGAAAAATGAACTCCTAAGAAAAATTTCAACTACATACGTGCAAAACAATGGGCCACAATACAACATGCATAAATACATAAATTAAATACACTCACTTTTTTATCATAAGAAGTGCTTAATAATTTTGCATGGTTTAAATAATTTATTTATAGGCTAGAATAAATAACTTTCCTCTTAACTATGTACAAAGTGCTCTGATATATTTTTTATTTGCTCGAGAGTGCAGTGAAGTATTTTTATTTCTTCTGAAGTGTACTGCAAGTAAAAACAGTTTGAGAACCATAACTACAGAAGATAACATTAAGTCTGTTGTATTGGTATCTAAGTGTATAGTAACATTTCAACATTGGTATTTACTTTTGAAAGTAGGACTGAATTCCATAGCTTATACACCCCCTACCCATTATTTTGCCTCTCTCATCAAAGGAATCCTTTATATGAGCATTAAATACATACATGTAACCAACAGAACATTTGCTGATGTGACCCTAAAACAGTGGCTGAGCACAATGGAACTTCATTGTCCATTTTTTTTTTTTTTCATAAATATTTTTTACGTATATGCACGCACTCAACATATTCATGATCTGTTTATATATACATATATATGTATATAGTTGGTACAGGTATGACTGAATGGTTAAGAAGTTTGCTTCCCAAACATGTAGTTCCAGGTTCAGTTTCAATGTAAGGTACTTTGGCCAGAAGGTCTTTACTATAATAATCCTGGGCCTATCAAAATTTTGTGAATGGATTTGGTACACATGTAACCTATTCTCTTTTACTTGTTTCAGTCATTTGACTGCGGCCATGCTGGAACACCACCTTTAGTCGAGGAAATCAACCCCAGGACTTATTCTTTGTAAGCCTAGTACTTATTCTACCGGTCTCTTTTTGCCGAACCGCTAAGTTACGGGGACGTAAACACACCAGCATCGGATGTCAAGCGATGGTGGGGGGACAAACACAGACATATAAACACACATACATATATATTTCTCCGTTCTTCCATTCTCCGAACTTTCCATCTTTCCGACGAAGGGCTACGCCCGAAACGTCATACACTCTCTCTTTCCTTTCCTGAGTGTCCAATAATACTATCGATATCAC
>NC_068986.1:30674604-30680664 GCF_001194135.2 Octopus bimaculoides | reverse complement strand
ATATATATATATATATATATATATACATATATACGACGGGCTTCTTTCAGTTTCCGTCTACCAAATCCACTCACAAGGCTTTGGTCGGCCCGAGGCTATAGTAGAAGACACTTGCCCAAAGTGCCACGCAGTGGGACTGAACCCGGAACCATGTGGTTGGTAAGCAAGCTACTTACCACACAGCCACTCTTGCGCCTACAGCATATATATATATACGCACACACACACATGCGTGTGGCATGTATATCAGTATGTTTTACATTTGCTTTCATCTGAAAATAAGTTACAAACTGACTTTCATCATCATTTCTGATCAAATAGCTCATTCACTATCTCTGTACCTCCTAAGATGTGGGGAATAAGAGATGTCATACCCCCCCCCAAAAAAAAATTTGATAAGAGTTAGCAACAGGAAGGGCACCTATCTGTAAAACAAGTTTTAATAATATATTCATCTAACCCATGCCAGCATGGAAAAAAAAAATGGATATAAACAAACAATTGAATATACAACAATTTTATCAGTTTACTGAAGGTCATAACCAACACAAATTTCCCTCAGATTACTAAGATTAAGTAGTGTCTTATCACTTCAGCAAGTACAGTGAAGTCATTGCATGAGGAAGGTCTAAGAAGACCAAAATATATCTAGAACTGTCTTGGACACTTGCAATGGCACTGTGCCAGAGAGGTCAGAGTAGTGCAACAAAATTTTTGTCATTTCTAGAAATAGATGGAAAGTAAATTTTCTCTCTTTTTTAAAAATGATAGTTAAATAGCTCTTCCAAGGTATAATTGCTAACATATTTTCACCTTTCTCAGAGTGAAGTAAAATAGATCGGAATAAAGTAAAATTTCCCATAGAAATCTGGGAAAGCCATAAACATTGCAACTTTCCAGTTCACTTATCATATAAATATGAAGATAATACTTGTTGTCAAATAGATTTTTTCTCTAAAGAGGGAAAAACTGAATTTTCAATTCATTTGCACTTTTATGATGTTGGTGTCCGAAAATAGCTAATAAGAAACAAATTGTAAACCGAATTATATAAAACCAAAATCAATATAAATATTTCTTCACTTGTGTGTGTGTGTGTGTGTGTGTGTGTGTGTGTGTGTGTGTGTGTGTATGAGAGAGAGAGAGAAAGCATCGGAGGATGGAAATAAATGGAAAAGAAAAGGGAAATACTTACTAAAGAAATCTTTTTTAGCTAGGTTCTTAGAACAGAGAACTGAAAAAGAAAGACAAAAAGAAACAAGATAAACATGGTGATATAAAACAGTATAGATTGATTATTAAATATAAGGTATTCATATTAGTTTCAGTAAAGTAACATTATCTAGCTATACCATCATACTTGCAGAATCCAAATAGTCTCCAAAAATGCTTGGTTTAAAACGACAAAAATCTATAATCGTGAAAACATCTTTGACTCTAAAAGAAGCTGCAGTCTGCAAAATGTCTGTAACAGATATTGATTAATTATACACAGAAAAGGAAGATATTCAAATTGAAAATGGAAGCCCTTTATATAGCATTTATATATATATATATATATATATATTCATTTTAACTGTTGACATATTGCTTATCTGTTTGACATGCCTATTGTACATTAACCCTGTAGGATTCTACTGTCCATCAAATCAATGCAGTATTTGGCAGTTTACAAGACTGATAACTATCAGACAAACAGATTAAGAAACAAACTAAGATTCAAGGAACAAATCTCATTAAATCATAGCATTAAGTTTCGAGAGAATTTGATTAAAAATAAGAGGGGAAGGGGGAGAAATGCTTAATTGTAATGCCAGTTGTAGGTTTCACCATTTTGTTATCTATTAGATGGAATGGTAGAGTGCTAACAGAAGCAGATTACATAGAAGAATGATTACTCCTGGCTAATTTTATCTAATACTTATTGACCATGACAAAGCAGCCAACTGGTTGTAAAGAGAAGCCAAAATAATGAAGAAACCACAGTTAAATTCTATACATTATTCCAGAGACATCCATTTAACCCCTAGATATAGGTCGTTTTTTTGAAAAATTTTAATTCTATGTAGGCCAAATTTACTGTAGACCTGATTTCATGGGATAATTTAGAACTTACAACAGCAACTATTTAGTGTGCAATCTGTGACATATTGCAGTTATTTTCCCAAAGAAAACTGGAGATCAAAGCAAAAACAAAATATTTATGATTGCAAATATTTACTCTGGTAGGCTGAACTTAACTAAAACCTAAATAAATTTTTTTTTTTCTGAATGACTCACTGAAGGAATGGATTATATCAGCATGATCTAACAATGATTTTATAGTACAGAGTAAATAAACAAATGATTTTCTTATAGTAAACTTCTCTATTTAATCATACTTTTGACAAAAAGAGATGTGTAAACTAGTAAAAGTAGGAATTAAATAAAAACTAACAGTAAATTGGCTAGGATTAACATTAGTTTCTCCATTATTTACACAAGCATTAACCTAGCTTCATATTATTTAACTTTTGTTTTATTTTTATATATTATATTATCTTTTATATTATACCAGGGAGCCAAATAATTATTACGCAATTGCAAATCCAAATTAGATAATCAAATTAAATGTCAAATAAGTTAAAACCTCTATTTAAGATATTTAATTAAAATCAAGAAAATTAATACACTCAGAAGACTTCTATAATGGAATGGAAATACATCTATTCTTGAAATGTTTAAAAAAAAAATATGTCAACTGAAAATTGCTGTGCAGTTGTTGCAGCAAACCCAACTCAAATTTAATTATCAAATTGTTGTAAAATGTCAACAGTAAGGTACTAAAAGACACATTTTCTGAATTGGATAACTGTTTTTAATTCTGTTGATATTTGAAAAGGCCAGATTTAAATTCTCTTCTATGTAATGTTATGAAAGATAAATTGGAACAAGAGTAACATGTTGTTCACTGACTAAAGAGTAAGAGCTCTTGTAATGTATTATATGGTTGGGTTAAAAAGTTTAGACATGTTCCAGAATTATCAATTCCATCTGTTTCAATAGTAAATGTAGTAGAAACTCAACAGGAATTGAGAAAAAAAAAAAAAAAAAAAAAAAAAAGTTAATATTTCTTAAATAAATCTGAATAGTAGACAAGAATATATTACACTGCAGTTAGCAGATAAATGTGTAATCTGAATTATTTGTTCTAGTTTCAGGAACGACTAACAACACCACATAGTTATGAAAAGATTAAAAGAAAAAAAAAAAAAGTTAGCTGTTTGTTCTTTAAATAATATTTCAGCATAAAATGTTATAAAAATCTAATGCATATAAATATTAGTTTGGATGGTAGAACCGTAGCAATTCAAAAGTGATGGGTCAAAAACGAAAACAGAAACACAGTTTTGACGAAAATAACACAAACTTCCAATTCCTATAATGGTAAACTAGAATAAGATAAGCAGAACCATTGAAAGTTGTAAGTTGACTTAATTCAATTAGAGTTATCAGTTTTATTTTTATACTTCAATGCTTGATTCTTGAGCAACAGAATGTTTAAGAACTTCCAATTTCAGGCTTCACGGAAAAATTCTAACAAACTGCCTTCTGATTTGTCAAAAGTTATCAATTTCCACAGACAGTTTAGATTATATAAAAAGATTAGGAGCATTGGTGACATTAATTGAACAATGTACATCTTCAAAGTTTTTACATAATCACTTAAAGCAGTTATATTATGGTGCGATTACTATTTCAATAATGATAGTAATGAAAATCCTTTCAAATTTTGGCACAAGGCCAGCTAATTTAGGGGAAGGGTTAAGTTGATTGCATCACCTCCAGTACTTGACTGGAACTTGATTTTATTAACCCTGAAAGGGTGAAAGTCAAAATCGACCTCACTGGGATTTGAACTCAGAATGTAAAGAGTCAGAAAAAATGCCACTAAGCATTTTCTGACACACAAATGATTCAACCAGTTCACCACCTTAAAAAATAAAGTAATAATTGTTTCTAATTTAGGCACAAGGCATGCAATTTCAAGAGGAAGCATAAGACAATTCTGTCAAACAGCAGTTCTTAACTGGTGTCATATGTCATCAACCCATGACAGCTGAAAGGCAAAGCTGACCTTGGTGGAATTTAAAGCTGACCAAAACTTTGTGAGTGGATTTGGTAGATGGAAAATGAAAGAAGCCTGTTGTATGTATGTGTGTCTGTATTTGTTCCCTACCACTCCTTGATAACTGGTGTTAGTGTTTTTGACCCCATAACTTAGTGGTTCAGCAAAAAAGAAACTGATAGGATAAGTACTAGGCTTTACAAAAAAATGTGCTGGCACTGACTCATTCAACTAAAAATCGTTCAAGGAGGTGCCGTAGCATAGCTGCAGTCTAATGATCGAAACAAGTAAAAGATAAGAGATAAGCATACACACTAAAGGTATAGATATGGCTGTGGGGGGTTAAGAAGTTCATTGGAAACCAAAATTGGTTTTGAGTTCAGTCCTACAACACATCACTTTGACAAAGTATTTTCTATTACAGCCCTGAGGTAACCAAACTGTTGAGAGAATTTAAGTGGAAACTGAGAAAACTGCTATGTTGTGCATGCATGAGTGTATGCATATGTAAAGATGTGCATTAGTTCCCTTGTTTTGATATCACATGCTAACTGAAAACAGATGTCACTGTCACACAAATAGTGTGGTGTGTAATCTGTGTTTAACTCTTTAGCATTTAAACCAGCCACACTAGGCCCCAACTGGCCAGATCCAGTCTATCACACACACTCTACAATATGTCAATTTTAAAATAAACAATCACATCAACAAAATCTCGATGCTACAAGATAAGCATTACATTTGACAAAGTAATTTGGATGATAAAGGGTTGAAATATAAGAATTGTACTCGATTCAAATATTCTATTGCTAAGACAAAAATCAAAATTCTTCAAAACACCCAGTGCCCCATTATGAGCTCATAAAATATCCAAAGGGGTACTACCACTCAGGTTAAAAACCACAAGACCTCCTGTAAGTATTTCTAGTTGTTCAGTCCCTGTTTAGCCCTGATCAAGCAGGTCAATAATCAGAGTCAATCCAGTTGTGACCAGTCACATATTTTTTTCAGTTATAATATATCTAGGATTAAGCATATTACCCAATAAGTCTCTCATTTTAAGACTACAGTGTGATTTGAATAAGATTTGGCTGCTGGTTTGAGAAGGTACAGTGACCATTTAGTGCCTCCCTTCTTGGTTTGCCATTCTACTTATTTCATTGATCATGTTTATCCTAAAATAGTCATGCGAGGCTAAAAGCCCAAATTCTTCTATATATGTATTTCCTTATCTTTTTTTTTTATTTTGCTTAGTTTTCATTGATGTTCTAAGTAGGCTACAGTTTTATAGGGAGATTAAATGAACAGTTACAGAAAGCTCAAAAAGGATAGGAGAGATAGAGATAGAGAGAGAGATTTGACAAAGGGCCAGCCAGTGGTTGTAGAGTGTAGATTAGCCAAATCACAGACAGTTGAAGAGGACTCTCTTTGCAGCACACACACACACACAGATACACACATACATGCCATGTGAATCTTATTATTCATTAAACCCAACTTACTTAGGGAGATATCTAATATCTGGTAGCCTGAAAAAATAAACAGATTGCTATAGAGGAACTGATTTATCAAACAGCCTATTCATTCACTAATGATTCATCCTTTAAAAAAACAGCAAGTTCCTTCCTTCCCACCACACCTCTACCTCAACTACTTTATGAATGAGTAGGGATAAAAACAACAGGGTAATATTTGAGGAAAATTCAAAACATTTAAAACTAAATTAACAAATTAGTTTATATCTTTTCACTAAGTGTGTGGTTAACAAGTTGGCTTTGTAACCATGTAATTTTGGGTTCAGTCTCACTGAGTGACTTTTTGGACAAGTGTCTTCTACAATATAGCACCAGGCTGATTAATACTCTGAGTAAAATCTGGAAAATGGAAACTGTATGGAAGACCATTATATATATATATATATATATTATATATATGTATATATATATATATAT
>NC_068986.1:30667320-30674594 GCF_001194135.2 Octopus bimaculoides | reverse complement strand
ATATATATATATATATATATATATATATATATATATGGGCATATGTATGTGTGTGTGCATGGAGGTAATATTTCTTTGTTCCATACATGTGTTTTTGGTATATGAAGATCAGGGAAATTAAAATACCTTACATCAAAACAAAAGACTGGTGTCAGGAAGTGCAACCAGTCGTAGAATAATGCCTCGAGAAGCCACATGAAATCCGTGCCAACATAGAAATAGCAGGTGTAAATATCATGGTGATGACGGCATGGCAGAATTAGTAAACAGTAAGTATTAAGAATGAAAGACGGATACCAAATGAAATGGTTCTGAGTAGCGAGAAAGGTAAGTGGTATCAGAGGAAAAGTCGGTGAAGCATACAGTTCTACTCATTAAATTACAGCAGGGTCCCATCTTTTCTGTTGACTAAACCTTTAATCTTTGCTAAGTTTACTTTAATTCCTCTTGATTTTAGGTCTTCCTGAAACTTCCTCTCCAACCCCACTATAGATTTAACTATAAAAAATAGGTCATCAGCATGTAAGACTTCTCATAGACAGTTTTAAACGCTTCTGTAATGCTGTAGGACTACGATGAACATGAAGACTAAACCTCCATAGATGCCTATCTTTTTGCTAAATTCATCACTGAAATTGTTGTTGACTTTCACCTTATTTACTACTTAGCTTGTACAACCCTCACCAGCCATTTGTCTATTCCTAATTTCCTTAGAGACCACTAAATTACTGAACATAATATCCTGTCAAATACCTTTTCCAAGTCAATGAATGTCAGAAATAGTGATTTACTCTTAACCAAGTATTTCTCTGTAGTTGCTGCATTTGGAAGCTGTGTCCATGGTACCTCTTCTGAACAAAACCAAACTGTATCTACTCTGTTAAAAATCAATTGTGCTATTACTCTCTCTTAAGTTGATACAGTAGTTTGATTCCTCTGTAATTTCCTCTATCTAAGGCATCTCCTTTGCCAATGATACTGCTGCCACACCAGTCATTGGGTACAACACCTTTCTGTATATCTTGATCAACTATCCAGGTGGTTATCATGTGTTGTAGTTCAGATATTTAAAGCATCTCTGCAACTATTCCTCTCTTTAGGTCTTCAATTCTTTTATCTACTATGCTATTGTCAACTTGAACTGTTTGTCTCTCAATAGCATCAGCATGAGGAAGTCCTTCTTTATCTCACACCTCTCACAATAGCACTTCCATACCACTTTCTTGTTTTGCATATCAATGGCAAATACGCCTTCATCAATGGCATCTTGGTTCTGTCTCTTATATAACATTGCAATCCTGAACACCTTATGCCTCTGAACCTAATGTTGTAAGACATGTACAAGTGTTTTCCTTTCTGTTTTATCCTTGGCCAAGTATACCTGTAGCCCAGCTGCTCTTCTAGCCATTTGATAATGTTTCCTACCACCATCTTCTTTCTAGGTTTCTCAAGCAAGTTTCTTAGCCCATACTGCCCTATCAACCATGTTATGCTACCACCATGCTATTTTCAGTTTGGTTGGGAGTTTACCATAGTCACATGTCCGATCTGTAATCCTAATCAATTATTTTGTAGAAATACCAGTTGTCATCTATGCTATATCTAAATCTCTACCACATATGAACTGGAATTTCTCTAAACCTATTTCCAAATACTGGATCTATTAGCTTCCATATCTTGCTTCTCTCTATTATCACATTTTCTCTTGTGTCTACCTAGCTCTGACACTGAAGTCACAAGCCACTAATTTATGTTGCATACTGCATTACTAGGAAGGGTTTTGGTATTTACAAAATCCCTTTCTGGTAAAAACCTGGCTGTGTGTTCACCAAATTAGTGGTTGATTGGTTTCTTGAAGTGTGTGCTGCAAATTGTTAAGTCAGTTGCATCACAGATTCCAGGAGCTTACAATTTTCCTCATTTCTTCAACCACATCCATAGCTTCCATGTAATGTTACAGAAGCTATCACTGTGTTGGCCAACATGTTTGTTGAAGCTGCCAGCCATGATAATGAAGTCACTGAGGTAGTTTGCAGAAGGGTCTCATGCACAAGCAGTCCTATTCAATTCACAACTCTGCCTGTGGTGCATATGAAGATAAAGTTTAGGTTTCTATTTAATTACTTTTACCATGATCATCCCATTGCACACCCTGACTACTTCAATTACTTTATCTCTTACAAATAAAACTAAATAAAGCATGTACCAATAGAAAGACTAATTTACAATGAAAAAAGGACCCCCCCCCACAAAAAAAAATCTCAAGAGGAAATCATTTACACTGGCAAAATAGAATGAGAATTACAAACTTAGATATACACACATTAAAATCCTTTCTACATTTGAAAGTAAATAAATAAAAGAAAATTACTAAATGGGAAAAAAATCTGCTTAAACAAAATATGTTTTAGATGCTAAATTAAACTCAATGCTTATCTGAATTATTGGCTCCTATCAGAGCTGATTACATTACACAAGTAGCTAAGCTTTAAATTAAAATTTAAAAAAAAAATCCCCAAAATATATGCCACCCACCAAATCCATCAACTGACAATGGCTTTATAACACATGGCCTACTTTTCTAAAGTTTTACAGAAACTACCACTGAGAGGAAAACAAGGAAAATGAGACAAAGAGTAAAACAAAAAGCATAATAAGAAAAAGTGTATTTGTGAAACATTAGGGACCATAAATCTCAAATGGCAGTACCAAAACTGAAAAGGATTTTGAAACAAGCAGAACTAGTTAAAATTTTAGTAAATAAAAACAAAATCCCTCCCCACTCTATTTCCTGTTTTTGACGAAATCACCAAATTTCTGCTTTTACTTGTAATTTCTTTTTTTAGTTTATGTACTTCCGAAACAAGTTGCTTTATCAGTTAAAGAAAAAGAAAGAAAGAAAAAAAAAAGTAAAATCAAAAACTGCAAAAGGTAAACTAAAGAAAATTTGGAAATCTCTAGAGCTATTTTTAGATTATGACGAAACAAACGCCAGTGTCAAAATTAGTCAGCAACAGGAAGACATACCTATTGAAAATTTATATTGTTATATCTGTCTGTATATATGTAGTACTACTAAGTAAAACATGCAGCCATGTGTGTGTGTGTGCACACGAATATTAGATTGATGGTAATCTCAACACTTTAAATTTTAATTTGTATTAGACGTAAGAAGTTGTGAAACATGCATCTAAGCCGATATCTTTGACACCAATCCTCAAAGAAATCACCTCCAGTAATGTTGTCCAATCCATTCCAATTACCATATTTACTTGAAACCTAATTTTTGCCTAATTTCTCTGTCCTTAATAGTGTTAATTGATACCAAGTCTTATTTGGCTTCTAAATCAAATAAAACTCAACATCAAGTTTTTATGACAGGATAACTTATGGAAAAAAAAAAAAAAAAAAAAAAAAAGGAGAAAAAAGGAAAAAGCTTAAAAGCTAAATATTAAGAAAGCTATTGCCAGTGAATGTTTTATATAAGACGTCCAAAATAAGGACATTAAAATCAAGATAAAAAAAAAAATCAAGATAAAAAAAAAAATTCCAAAAAAATCTACTACAAAAAATTATGGTGATATGAACATAATTACCAGCAGAGAATTTGTCAAAAGACTAGAAGCTGTGAGTGGAAATTTTTAATTGAACTCATGTTTGATTTGGCCTAACCAAAGATGCTAATAATGGAATGTGAACATAGTAGGTAACCTCATTGCTGCAATAGTGGGACAGCCAAAAACAAGGAGTCACTTGTTAATTTGCTTATTATTGTATTTCTTCCTTGTTGAGAAGGCAAAGACTTCACACAGTTGAATAAAAAAAAATTGAAAAGATTTGATATAGAGATGAAACAATGATAATAACTCAGAGTATCTCTGATTTCTATGATTGTATAATCATCTCATCTTCACATTCAACTGTTGTCATATTTGTATTCTTAATTCTTTCAGCTTCTTTGGCCTATTTTCATATCAGTTGTTCTCCATTGTCAACTCGCAATCTTTTCCATTGGCATGTAACCAATTTCTCCTGCACAACTGGCTGATAAAAACTGTATTTATAAAGGCAGGAACAATACTTCATTACTTTCCAACTACCACATGCTAAAAGTCTTGTATGTAAAACATACCCAGCTCACATTTCCCAGCTGTTGCAATACTTCTAGACCCTCCCAAACTTACCTTCCTTTTCAGAGAACATCATGCTCCTTATTCATACACCTAACCTAATAGATTCTGCTTCTGACAAGGCAAGAGAAATTCATTTGTCACCAGTAGCACTTCAATCAACACTGCTACTATATATATAAATAAAAGGTATCACAGTCACTGACAATTCCACAGTCATAATATAGCAAAAACTGCATCCTAAAGACTAGCATTCCTCTTCAAAGAGAGAATAAATACTTCAACTCTGAACAACTACTGGCTCTACAAACCCACGTAGGACATACAATGGAATACTGTTTCATCTGAATGGTGCTGTTCCTACATACACACACACACACACAAAATCACAGACTGTATGTGCATGTATGTATTTTATATTCACACACATCTATAAACCAGATTGCTTAGGGTTCACTAGTTCTAAGTAAGTCAAAAAGTAAGAATGATGCTTTATTACTTTCTAACTATGACTCAACTAAAATAAATGAGAAGTTCAAAGAAGGCTCCCAAAGAACTATTCTATGACTAAACAATATTAAACTCAGAGCTTGGAGGATAGTCTAAAAAGAATTATTTTTTTAAAAGCAAAATATATTCCTGACACTGATGGTGAACAGATTATCTGTGAATAATTATATTCATTGCCAAACTATTACTACATCTTCATCTTTAAATACACATACATACACAGATATACTATTTTTTTCACTAATATGAAAACTACTTAATTCAAGCATGGAACACTTGGTATGCAGTATATAAACAGGTTTTACTTTCATATGGACATAGCTGTGCTTTTGGCCAATATCATGTAAGTGGAATTTAGGAGCCAGAAACTGCACACCCTATTGTAATTTTTGCCATCAGTGAATCAGTCATTGGTCTACTGGAGAACACTGTAACCAATGACATCATTGTTCACAGGTAAAAAAAAAAAAAAAAAAAAAAAAAAAAAAAAAAAAAATGGTTCAGCCTCCAATATCATAAATATAATTAAGTAATTCTCACTGTTATTAACAACTTGAAATGAAATGGACTTGGCTTTACAAAGAATTTACTTCTACTCTAAGGTACTTATCACTGACAGAAATAGTGATGAAGAACATTCTTAATGTATTTTTGAAATAAGATAGAAATCAACAACAACAAAAACAGCAGCAGCTCACAGTCAAGGTACTGAAAACCAAACCAGAGAAAAAAAACAAAAAAAACCCCTCAAAAAGTCCAGCCTGATTAATGCATTATATCAGTTGAATCACTTAGAACATCTATTTCTGTATCAGTGAAAGTCAATATATAAATGAATTTAATTTTGAAACCTTTCAGTAATAGAAATTGTTGTGTGAAAATACATGAATAAATAACTAAAAGTTATAATAAAGAAACCATTTGTTGCTTTTTATCTGTAGACAGTAAGTCTGGTTTGTGTGAGTATGTACAGATATGTGTATGTATGATTGCATCAAGTGTGTGTGTAAACATGAATTTACATACACAAAGAATTTTCGGAATGCACAATCCTGAGAAGTAATTTTTTTTCTCAATATTCTACACTATTTTTTTACCTTTGTATACAACACACACTATAGTCTCCAATTTTCTAATCTATATAGGCATCAGATTCACTAAGTGTACATGAACATTTTTAACATGATCCTGTCTAATAATATATGGATTTGAAAATGATTAAAATCAAAACTCCTTGTGAATTCTTCAATTCAGATCTCTTTTTATATGTATACTGTGATTTTATATTGTGCATTATTTCATATGTTTGTTAGAAACCCAATAAAATAAACAGGTGTTTATTTTCTTCAGTGGAAACCAATTCTACAACATTGGGTAAAAAATATAGTGGTCATTATAATTCTGGAAAAAAGAGTGCAGTGATTGCAAAATATTTTACAAAAGTTGATAAGTGGGGTTGTCAAAGCTGTATGGCTAAGATGTTTGCACTGCACCACATAATTTCAACTTCAATTTCCCTTTTACCATAACCTGTGACTGACCAATACCTTGAGTGAAATTTGCTAGTAAGAAACTGAGCCTGTCTCATATATATACATATATATATATATATATATATATATATATCTTTATCCTCATCCTTTTTAATGTCCACTTTATCATGCTCGCATTGGTCAGATGAAACGTGTTGATGTAGATTTGTCTATGGCCCAATGTGCTCCTTGTCACCAATCCTCACCTGTTTTCAAGGAAAGGTAATACACTGGCTCTTCAAACAATGACCAGCTGAATGGCTGGTCATGTTTTCACAGAAGAGTGTAAACAAATGGCATTCTTTGAATGAATGACTGTTTACAATCAGTATGTAAATGTCAAGACAAGAGGACACAGGCATACGTGTGTGTGTGTGTGTGTGTGTGTGTGTGTAAATGGTACTGCCCAGGGGTCAAAACCATAGCGATATTCATTAGGCAGCTGAAAACGGAAACTAGGTTTGATATGCTTGCTTGCGAATCTTTTATATCTTGGGGTCTTGTTATTCTGAGTTGTCTTTCATTCTCTCATAGCTGTGTGTCTATGTTTTATATTAATGTGAGGTGAACAAAACTGGCACATTAAAAGAAATACCTTGCAGCATTTGTCTCCCACCGAGTTATTTAATGAGATCAATAAAATGACTAGCAGACAAAATATATGGGTTGAAATAATCGACAAAAATCTTCCAAGGTAGAGACTATAATACAAGTAAATGAATAAAAAAAGGTATTTTAAATTTCTTTTCCTCCAGTTTGTGTGGTATTTCAAATTTCCTTTGCTCATTATCTTGTAGTCTGCAACAATTTAAACAAAGACATAACTAGTTTACCACCAAGGGAACTGTTTTTTTTAATGAAAAACCAAAGTACTTTACTTTTTTTACATTGATCTAGCCCTTCTGTAATTAGAAGTTCATTAACCTAACCTTATATACATATATATTTCCTCTCCATACATTTGTAGCAACCAAGCTTTGCATGGAAAGCAATTCTTCAAAGCTTTAAATCCCAAAGTATCTTAATTTTTCAAAAAAGAAGCTAAAAGAAAGAAATAACAACTCTTTCTTTTGTTCAAGATGCAGTTGACTATCAAGTGTGT
>NC_068986.1:30661204-30666486 GCF_001194135.2 Octopus bimaculoides | reverse complement strand
AAATAATCGAAAATATAACAACACTATTCAAATCGAAGTTCTAATATTATGTAGAAATGAAACTATAACTTATAAATAATTTAGTGTTAAATAAGTTATCTATTAAAAATAATCTATAAAGAACCAAATGAATAATATAAAAAACAAGAATACATATTATTTTCATATTGTTTTTTATATTATTCATTTGGTTCTTTATAGATTATTTTTAATAGATAACTTATTTAACACTAAATTATTTATAAGTTATAGTTTCATTTCTACATAATATTAGAACTTCGATTTGAATAGTGTTGTTATATTTTCGATTATTTTTGATTGACAATATTTGATTAATAATTAGTCTTTATTGTTTATAATATCGTTAAATGTTTTTTTATTAAAACTTTGTATATATATATAAAGTTTAATCTTTTATTCTTAATAATTTTTTTCTTTCCTAATTTTTTCATTCATATTTTTATTCTTACGTTTGTAGAAATAAATTTTCTTGTATTTTTCTATTATTCAATTGATTTTTAATGATAATTAAATAAACGTTTTTAGCTTTAAATAGTATAACTTTAACTATTACACCGGTTAAATATGTACTAATTTTATCTTCATTATTATTTTAAACTTCGTTCAAATTGTATTTAAAACAAAAATAATTTAAAACAATGATAATTTATGTAAGCTGTTTTTTGTATATAATATACATGTTATTATAATGGAGGAAGGGAGGATTATTGAATGGTTATTATTGGGATATTTTTAATAATTTTTCTATCTTTATAAAATAAGTATTTCATATTAATTCATTTGGTACTTATTGTTGGTTGAGATATATATATCTAATTATTGTTCTACTTAAGATCTGATGATTAGCTATATTTTTTAATAGAATTTAATTTTCGATAATTTCAATTGATTTTAATCGATTAAAATTTTCTTTCTATTTGAAAATTAGTTATGGAACACGTGTAATCATTTTATTATATTTATCTTATGATATTTACTTTGCTTTATATTACACTCATTTATTGTGCTTTTAATTGTTAATTTTCCTATATGTGATAGTGGATTTTAATCGATGAGTTCTTGAAACTTGGTTATTTTCCCTAGAACTATATACTTTATATATAAAGCTCAATCTAATTTTAATTCTTTATAAATTGATTCTAATTGAGTTTTTACCTGTAATTTTGGATTTTGACCCTAATGAGAGAGAGAGAGAGAGAGGGAGAGGGAGGGAGAGAGAGAGAGAGAGAGAGAGAGAGGCAGAAAGATGTGGCAAGACTAATTTGTTATCAGCAGCAGAAGATTGGGTTTCTTTCCATTACCAAAGCCAGATAACAGACATTTATGTACCACTGTAGTGATTTCTTAAAAAGAACATGAAATCACCTCACTGGCTTTACATTCTTCCCCAGTTCTTACTTTGGGAGAGTTTTGATTACAAGAGTTACTATAAATATCCAAACCTGCACTCAGAAGAGTGTCAAGAGGTGAGATAGCTGAACTTGACCCAGCCTCTTAACATTTTCAGACATGGACTTTTTTTTTTTATGACCCAACCCTTGAATAATTTCTCTTCTATAGAAAGGAATATATTATTTACAAGACAGGAAATTTCTCTGAAAATGTTCCATTAAAACGTATAGTATTTATTGGTTGAGCATTCACGTATGAAAACTAACTCACATATTGTTATTTGTTTAAAAAGAAATCTCATAAAAAAAAAAAAACCCCTCCATTTTTATAAATTTTCATATAATCTAATGTCATAGTTTCTCTTAAGTGCACAAATAACCCTTGCCTTTGTCAAAATTGACAATAGAGTTTAATTACTTATCTTTGAGGATTACAACTACACATGATCTGATTACCTAATTTTTTAAGTAGATTCATTATTATTATTTTTAATTGTACTTCAGAACTTTTAAGCATACATACATATAACACAAGAATGGCTAGCTAGACTTTTGACTTTTATTGTTAAAATTTTAGTGTATGTTGTTTATGCAGTTGTGACCTTAATAATAAGTATGGTTTATCAAATCTAATAGCTTTCTTTTTTTCTGACAAGACTCAATCTTAAGCATACTACTTATCTATCTAGTCAATGCAGTAAAACTATCAAACTCATTAGTGTGATGCCTTGGAGTATCTGTTTTGGCTTTGTGCATTCTGAGTTCAAATCCAATCATCATCAAAAGAAAAGAAACAAGGAAAATGACACCTCTGTTAGGGGCTGCAATCAATTGACAGTGTTGGCAATTTGAAAAATCAATGGAAACCTGGCGCTACCACGACATTCAGTGGAAAATTTAATACCAAGAGAATATATATAATGAATTCCACATATTTTGTAGGTCAATTGCTTCTTTTCAGATATATTAAACACAGATATGGCCATGTGATTAAGAAGCCTGCTTCCCATCCATGTGGTCTTGGCTTTGGTCAGCCCTGTCCAGTGTGTCACACATTGGGACTGAACCCTTGTGAGTAGATTTGGTAAATGGAAAAGGAAAAAAGCTCAACGTATGTGTATATGTGCATGTGTGGTGTGTGTACTTTTGCCTCAATATCATTGTTGTAAAAGAGCATCACTGTCATACAAGCAATGTTGTTCCTGAAAAACATGTCTGGCCATGGGGAAACATCACCTTGCTTGGAAATAGGTGATGTTTGACAACAAGAAGGGCATCAGGTTATAGAAAAATATGCCACAGCAAACTACATCCGACTTATGCAAACACAGAAAAGTGGACATTGAAATGATGATGATGAATTTGGCTTTTAATTTCACTGCCAGCTTATTGTCATTTTCTTTTTGATGATTCTGTTTGTTACTAAAAAATTCTCTTTTCAAAGTATTCCCATGGCCTACTTCATGACAGGTAACTTTGGAGCAGACTGTAGTTACATAAATACAGACAATAATAAGCCAGTGATAGCAGATATATGGTCCTTTCTCCCCACAAACTTGAATATGCTGTCATAAAATTAATTTCTTTATAAAAATGGTGTCTATCTAATATTGTAGACACCACCTGTCTGTCTTTGATCAACATTTTTATTATTATTTTACATTCCTTTCTTTGACATTCATATTGTAGTTACTCAAGTACTATTACAGCTTTTCTGTTCTCAAATTTTGCTCACTTTCAATCATGTTGTATTCTCAGGCAGAAGTTTGCAAAGTTCACACAACCCCATCCTTTTATTTACCAAACCTATTCATTTCACATAGATTACATAGATAAAAATGAATAAAAGCGCATTTACTTTTGTGTATAAAATACAATTTTTTTCAAATTCTGGTTTTGAATATCATGCTTAAGGGAATATGTTTTTGAACTTCCACCTCTAAAGGTAATTATGATACCCGCAGGGAGCTGTAAGCAACCATCTGGAAAACACACATCTGAAGTTTTAACAATTATCCCAGTCTGAGTCTGTCATACCAAAATTCGAAATGGTTTAACTTAAACATTAATAGTAATAAAAATAAAGTAATAACAAACATATACTTTGAGTGAAAAAGGCTCATATATGATAATATTGATAAACAGAAAAACACAGATGGGAGAGGGGGGTCCTCTATTGTTTGTAGTTGACATTTTTGCTATATTTTTTTTTTTTTACAATTGAATGTATTCCTCCTCTTCCTCACACTACCACCACTCAGTCTAATGTAAAATGAGATGTACTATTTTATTTTCATTGAAGCAAATATCAGTGATGTTCAAATGATTCTCTCAGTAAAGGCTTTCTATCGCAAGCTTTTAATTTTGCTATCATCATTATTTCAATGTCTGCTTTTCTATGCTTGTATGGGTCAAATGGAATTTGATGACAGATTTTTTTTTTTTTTTAAAGCTGAATGCTTTTCCTGTTGCCAATCCTCACCAGCTTCCCAGCAAGGTAATAAATATATGTAGGTAAAAACTAGTCCAGAAATGAAAGTGAGGAATGAATAGAGGTGATGTAGATAAGAGGGGATTCAACAAAAATGTTTAAGTTTCCTTTCAAGCTGTGTGTGTGCAAGAAAAAAAGGATCATGAGTGACAAACCCCTTCCAACCCATAACAGCATGGAGAAATGTATGTAAAATGATGATATAAATGAACACAGACATGAAATCAAAGATTTCTCAATCAAATCCAAGTACAAGTATGTACTCTGATATATCATTCCGAACATAAACTATGGGAATTTAGTAAAGTTACTTTCAACATAAACATCATGAAAAACTATAAAAAAGAAAAAAGAGTAAATCCATTTAAGAGTTCAATTTATCTTATGATAGGGAGCAATGTTAATGCACTTGGTGTGATTTTCAACTGAAAATGCAAGGCACCAGACTAAATATTAAGAAACCCATCTGCAAAATGAGATAAAAGTGAAAATTTTAATTCAGCTATTGTTACTTGATAACAAGAGAATGAAAAACAGATCTAAAATATCATAGTAATCTTGTTGGTTTCTCTTTCTCTCTCTCTCTCTCTCTCTCTCTCTCTACTAATACAGAATAATTTTTAAAATCCTACTTTTTATGTGACAATATAATGTGTAAATCTGTCCTTATTAGGTTTTCATTGTCTCTAATAGACAGGTGTGTCTATTTTCTAATATTTTTAAAGCTGACTGAACATCTTGCATCTTTGGTAAGTTGCTAATTTTTATTTCCTTTCTTTTTTACTGGAGGCAGAAGGACTGGAGTTTTGTGGGAGAAGATGGTATACTACAGATTCCAGTGCTTAAACGGTACTTATTTTATTGACCTTGAAAAAATGAAAAGTAAAGTCAACATTGGTGGAATTTGGATTCAGAGCAAAGTTGGAAGAAATGCCACGAAGCATTTTGTCCAGCATGCCAATAATTCTACCAGCTTCCTGCCTTTGAAAGTAACTCAGTTTTAAAGTGAGATTGTTGCTTCCCTTCCCAATTAGGCACATACTATATTTTTATGGGGAAGTGACTCTTGTAATTAGATTATGTCATAGCAACACCACTTGAAATCTTCAACGTTATACAAAAGACCTAATGCACCACCTGGACTTTGAGTGTTATTTAAAGAATTCAGTCTGCAGTGAGTATTTCAAACTAGACTCCAGTACTCCTTACCATCTACTTGTACATGTGCAGATATTTGGGCCAGCAATGGCCACACTGGTTTCACCACTCTGGGAGAGTCTGCAAAGGTCATGGGCACTACCTTATTGCCAATGTCTAAGTAAATGTGTGTGTGTGTGTTTGTATGCCGACTATATATATATATATATATATATATATAT
>NC_068986.1:30647115-30661024 GCF_001194135.2 Octopus bimaculoides | reverse complement strand
ATAAGACATTGGTAAAAGAATATCTTTTATTTTTTTTTAGTTGTTTCAGTTATTTAACTGAGGCCATGCTTGGGCACTACCCTGAAGGGTTTAGTCAAACAAATTGATCCAGTACTTTTTTTTTTAAATCTGGTACTTATTCTATTGATCTCTTTTTGCTGAACTGTTAAGCTATGGGTGATGTAAGCAAACCAACACCAGTTTTCAAGTGGCGGTGGAGGACAAAGACGAACACACACGATGGGCTTCTTCCAGTTTCTATCAAATAAATCCACTCACAATGCTTTGGTTGGTCCAGGGTTATAGCAGAAGACACTTGTCCAAGGTGCCATGCAGTGGGACTGAACCCAGAACCATGTGGTTGGGAAGCAAGCTTTTTACTACACAGTCACATCTGTGCCTATGACAAATAATTAATCTAAAATATTTAAATTTTACTTTAGATTTTATATTTATTTATCCACTTTCATAAAGTTTAACCATAATCATCTTTCCTGAATTACGTGGATGCAAAAATTCTGATTGAAGAGTGTCAGCATTGTTTTACTACAACTTATTCCAACAGAGTATGGATTTAGATGATAATATTTTAGATATCAATAAACCTGGAGAGCTAGTATGTACATATATATCACTTGTTATGTCTATATTTTCATGCTAGCATGGGTTAGATGATTACTGAGACAGTATTTTACAACTGGATGCAACTTCCTCCTGTTAACCTTTGCCTCTTATTCAAGTTAGTAATGTTTTATTTCATGTCTTCAAATGTAAAAATGGAAATATATGCACATATGAGCTTCCTTCAGTTTCCATCTACAAAATCTACTCACAAGGCTTTGGTCAACTTTAGGCTATAGCCATTCTTATCAGAAACAAGACTTTCAAAGTAATAATTTGTGATGTTTTCAGCATCTAATAAATATGATAAACGTTATATTTTGTATTAAACACTCCTTGTTGAAGTTTTTATGCTAAAACATTCAAACATACCACAAAATACATAAGTTTACCAACACACAAATATGTGTGTGTGTATACAGCTAACGAACCTAATAAATTCATTAGCTGTACAAGGAAAGTGAGCAATAGTGGTGACTTGATATGAGCCATTAAGCAGTAAAGTCCACGACTATTCACTACTACCAGTTGCAGTTCTGTCCTGAAGGAAAGTTTGAGACTATAGCCTTATATAGGCAGCAACATGGTTCACAGAAATACAGTTGTAGAGTAGTTAAGGTAGTAGGTGATATGATAAAACCTAGGCTCTGGAAAACCTGAATGGAAACAGGTGCTGACTCCCACCTCTTAGCCAAGTAATTAACATTCGGAAGGGGCATTCAACAGTAAAATAATTAATATGAATGAATAATTCTCCAACTAAAGGAAACAAAGAAATGCATATAAACAGTTTTTATTCTATATAAATTGATTCTGATATCTCTTTAGTAGTGTGTATGTGTGCATGCACCACAAATATGTGTGTTGGTGCATGGGGAGAAAAAAAAAAGAAACAAAGAAAACAAGAGGAAGAAGGTTTTTAGTAATTTGTATAGCAGTTATGAGTCAGTTACATGCTGGAGCAGTTTCTAGACAACAGTTGTTTGGAGATTGCTCCAGCGTAAAACTGAGTCACAATTGCTATATTTCAATTTATGAATATTCTGAAGGAAATGTATGTTGAATCCACACATATTCTGCATATTCTAGAATTGTCTACATGAATACACACCCACACTGGGCTATTGTAAACAAATGAAACATTTTAAATCTGTATGAGTGTATGGATAGACAGACAGATCCAGGGTAGACAGTTAGGTAAACAGATGAATATGAAGACAGACATACAAATAAGTAAACAAACAGATAACATTATGACATGGAAATTAACTCTGTGGACAAGCCAACTTATGTACATTATTGTACATTAATACAGCAAGTTCCAAAATGGTTATGGTTTGCTATAGCTGTCTAACTAAATTGAAGCATATCTGGAGTTATTTATCACTGCCCTTGATGAGGCAAATGTTTTCTTCTACCTTATTCTGATTTTAATTTGGACTTTCGGAGTTGTCTTTTTGATTAGAGTTTAGCATTCAGTTAATGTTTCCCATCCTAACAGCAGTGAGGAGGGGTGGCCATAATAAAAAAAAAAGGAAAAAAAAAAACTCAGTACATTAAGTATGACTGCACTGGTTTAACCAGATATGGATAAGAGCAAAAATGGTTGCTCTCCAATTTTTGTCTCTTTAATGTTTAATATGGCGAAGCTGAAATTGAATAGATTTGTCCATAAATTGGTGATAATAGAAAACACAGACACACACACAAATATATATAAATGTATACACACACACACACACACACACACACACACACACACACACACACACACACACACAGACACCTGGCAATTAACTACTTTATTTAATGTATTATGAAACTACTTTTCTTTTGCTTAAGCATTTATTTCTAAGCCATTGCAGATTATTTGGATAAAATGATCAAATGTGTATACTAAATTACTTTATTAGACACTATTATACACTGTTTGTGAATGAATAGAGAGAGGAGAGAGAGAATTTCACATTAATTGTTGAGAAATGAGTTCAATTTATAAGTTTCAATGAGCAATAACCACTCCTAAAATGGCATAGTTGAATGTCTGGCAGAGAAAATACATAATAAAAACCTATTTATTTATTTGCTTGCTTAAATGAGGGGGTGGTAAAAGTTTCTATAGAACTTATGATCCACATAAAGAGTATGCCACACACCTCTGACATATTTGGTAGCAATGAAAATAGTTAAAAGTAAATAATGCCTTACTTTATTTGAACTGGATTTTTGGAAATTAGAAATTGAAGAACGAAAAACAGTAAAATATTATTTGAACTATCATCAATGGATTTCTGTTGTTCTTTCATATACAAAAAAGCTAAGAGTTTAGATAACATACATATGCACACCCACAGGAAAAAAAATCTTAACTTAAAAAACAGAGATGGCTTGTGCCTTCAACTTCTGATGGAGTTCAGGCAGCACTGCCAAGACACATGGCATGTCTTGAGCATATAAACTTAGTGAAGCTCATCCTTCTTCATATCTGACTTATTTGATTTGTGTGTGTGAGAGAGAGAGAGGGCGAGGGGGGGGGAGAGAGAGAGAGAGAAAGAGAGAGAGAGAGAGAAAGAGAGAGAGAGAGAGAGAGAGAGAGAGAGAGAAGGAGAGAGAGAGCAAAAACGGCAAAGTATTTTATTCAATTCTAATTTAATACCAGAGATAAGCACCACTAATTGTGGTGTTGAAGTATGGCCATAGCTGTGTGGGCTTAACCATTTTCTTACTATATTTTTGTTAAAATATACATTGCATTTGTTTCAATTAATTTCAAAATTATTGATAAATTTAGAAAAAATAACTCATTATTAAGCTGATGTTTGGAACATCATAACACCAGGGATAGTCTCAGCTGGGTTGACAATCAAAAAGGCTAAATAATCTAAAGGATTAAAACAACTGTAGTTTTAATAGTAACATATAGAGAAACACTTCTTTACAAACAAAATGAAATCATAAAGAACAAGAGCACTCACAGAGCGCAAACCTCCATCCTCTAAATGATTAGCTGGAGATGATTTTTAAAATGAGAATATCTGAAATAAACTCGACTGCTCTCACAAACGAGAATACTAAAAATGAACCCAACCACTCTCAAAAATTAAGTAAAAAAAACTGGAAAAATAACCCAGAATCCTTGTTTGGTACCTGATCGATCCCAATGGTAGTTATGGAATGTGAAGGTGGGTGTGCAGGCCGTGTTTGTAATGCTGTGTGTGTGTCGTCTGCAGTGGGAACAGTGACAGTTTTCTCTATGAAGGCCTTTTTTAATCTATCCGGTGATATAGTGTCTTTATGACCATTAAGGTCTATAGTGAAAAATTTATCTGTGCATGAAAGAAAACGGAAAGGACCTGCATACAGTATTATTAATGGAGGTTTAACAACATCGTTGCACACAAAAACATCTAATTTGTACCCCACCACAAAGCTTACTCTGTGAGGTGACATCACAGAAGATATAAAAGTACACATTAAGGTTGCTTAGAAGAAATGAGACAATAGGATAAAGTTTAGGGACCTAAAGATGATGAATAACCCAAATTAAGGTTAGATATAAGTGATTATATTCAGTTTTTTTATACGATGCTCCAGAAACAAAGATAAAATTTTTTGATGATAATGTGTTAGATATTTTAACAAACTTTCAAGGAGATGAGTAGTACCTTAATCTTAACTTAGAAACCAATTTCAAATAGGGAATTGTGGTAAATTTTTCTCTCCCAATATGTGTAAAGCAAGCACTACACAGACATGCTGTTATACTATTTGTTTTTCCTTTTATCATCTAAGCTAAGCTAATTAGGCATGGAGCCTATTTATCAGACTCGTCAAATTGAGAAGTTTCTTCCAATAGTTGAAATGTAATGACTGAAACAAAGATATGATCTTATAACCTATAACCCAGTAAACCTGTACCTGAACAAACCAGCCATTGTGTCTCTCAGTTATAATTACAAACTCGACTCACTGGAATTACATGCTTTGTAAATTGTATTTTCAGCTTGAAAAATAAATTTATAGGTTTTTCATAACACTTCTCCATTTTGATTATGTCTTCAATTTTATCCTGTAGTTAAGGTTATTTACAGTGTTAACAAACACATGAATGCCACAACAAATAGAATAATAATAATATAGATTACTTTAATCATACATGCTTGAAGTATCCTTCACATTTCAGTTGTCTCAGAAAAGAAAAAGAAAAAAAAAAGCGTTTAATTTTTATCAACTCATTCATTCATCATTAACATTTTATATTTGATTTTTCAAGTGGGGATTATGACAATTGGACTCCCCCTTCCCTACCTCTTTATAATTTGGACTATGTGTATTTTATTACTATTTCATAATCAACCCGCTGTTACAAAAGACAAATTAAGTTAGTATGTACACAAAATATTTTCAAGTAACTGAAATTTGTTTTTTTAAATGAGGGAAAAAAAAAAGAAAAGACTTAGCACTAAATGCTAGCGACTCTCAAAGAAAATATGACACCACTTCAAGAAGTCAACAATTAAATTCACAAAAATAATCAATATACTTAAAGGTAAATCTGAATTTTTTTTTCTTTGCAGGAAAAGGAGACCTGACAGATTTTTCAATTTTAATGGACTGCATCAGCATTGCATTGCCTATTCAAGTCTTGGAATTATCTCCTTTTTAATTGAGAGTTTCCTTCTCCAAACAAGTAAACTTCAATTCATTAAAATTTTTTGCCTAAGTCAATCCTTGTTATTTGATGATGAGGACTCACTTGTTCAATCAACTGAATTATCTGCTCCTGAATTAACATGTAAGTGGCTGACCATTCTACAGGCATGTGCACTCTTAACATAATTCCCAGGCAGAATACCATGGTGATGGTTGTTTAGCCCTAGGTAAGCCTGATTGTGCAGATCTATGATGAAGTTGTCTTTATAGGGATTTGTACAATCACATTATTCAATGCATCCTTTCCTTTCTCGGGATAGTTAAGTACGATTTGAAAGAAATTTGGCTGCTAATTCTACATTAGTGGCTCCTGCATTGGCTCATCTAAATTAGTTGTAGTAGTAGTAGTAGTAAGTTAGCCCTTATCAAACAGACTTATGATCATATGTTCCAGTGGTGACCTTTCAACTTTTTATAAAATATTAAGGTACCTTAGCCTATTATTATTCTATGTGTCCTCTAAGAGAGATTTGATTTATTTCTAGTTTGTCTAGTGACCACACAGTGGCACTGTTGTTGGTTTGTCTAAATACTGTGAGATCTAATGGTATATTGTCTGCAACACATCTATTGATCTTGCCATTTATAAATAGTATTTAAAAAAAAAAGGAAAGAAAATAAAAACAACAGTAATTCCCAATTAGGTGTGAAACTTTAGGCAAGCAAATTGTTGTGTCCAAAGATTTCATATAATTCCTGAACACATCTGTAGGCAGTAATTTAGAATATAATAGTTGATCAGAAATGAAATGAGATGTTTGTGATAAAACCTAACAAAAATATGTTAAGACTATTTAATGTCACTTGGTATTGGCATTCAACTTCCATTAATCTTTTATATCTGGTAGAAGCCTCAGTCTTGTAAAGTTCAATAGTACATTATTGATCTTTAAAGCATCTACCAGAAATAAAAGGTTAATTAGAGTGACAAAATTTTATCTTTAATAATTCATTCAACTATTATTAAACATCTAAAGCAATTGCACATCTTTATATCTGTTTGAAACTACATTCTGCTGCTTTTAGATAAAAGTTCGAAGGATGTTAAAGAGCCAATAACAAATTACTGTCTTTTAAATGAAATTAAAATTGAGCAACAAGATGTTTCTGATATATATATATATATATATATATATATATATATATATATGTGGAGGTGCAATGGCCCAGTGGTTAGGGCAACGGACTCACGGTCATAAGATCATGGTTTTGATTCCCAGACCGGGCGTTGTGAGTGTTTATTGAGCGAAAACACCTAAAGCTCCACAAGGCTCCGGCAGGAGATGGTGGCAAACCCTGCTGTACTCTTTCACCACAACTTTCTCTCACACTTACTTCCTGTTTCTGTTGTGCCTGTAATTCAAAGGGTCAGCCTTGTCACACTGAATATCCCCGAGAACTACGTTAAGGGTACACATGTCTGTGGAGTTTGCACATTAATTTCACGAGCAGGCTGTTCCATTGATCGGATCAACTGGAACCCTCGACGTCGTAAGCGATGGAGTGCCAACAACAACATATATATATATATATATATATGTCTCAAAAAAAGCCATCTTGGATCATATATTCAAAGTTGGTCCTATATTACATGCTTTAATGCACTAAAACTTTTTTCCTCCTGAATATGGGCTACTGAAATTAGGGTGCATCTAATATATGCTTGTGCATCTTTTATGCAATGTAACTCTGCTATGAAATATTGAAAGTTGTTGAAACCTATTAAATACCAACAAGTTTAGTCACTTATGACTTAAATATTTATTCCTATCTATTACAATTCATTTTAATGTTTTGAAAAAAAAAAAAAAAACTGAATATTTTCACATAAAAACTTAAAAGACTTTTACTACAAAAATACTTCAAAATGGATAGTTTTGTATCAGAGCCAGAAGCAGACTTAGGTGGGTTGGTGTCAAAAGGGTTAAGTGATTATAAGTTAATGCAAATTAAATGCAACCTCTGGACATTGAAAATGTAAATCACCATTCTCAAAAACACATTAGATAGATATTTTCAATCTAAGACTGCCATAGTCAGGTATGAAGAAAGCGATGCTGGTTTGATCACCTGTACTACATGAGCAAAGGCAGTTGACAAAATGTAGCACTCACATGGATAGTATTTTGCACTTGAGTGCATTAAAAATAAAATATTTGCTAGACATCTCTAACATCAATGAAGGATTGACATAAAACCAATAGGAATAGACAGAAACAATATTCACAAGTTTCACTGGAATAAGACCATGTTGGAGCATCAGCTTTAAGAATATGTTAGATTTAATCAGCCCAAATCCCAACACTTATAGACTGGTACTTGTACTGACACTGGAAGAGTGAAAAATAGGTGACCTCAGGATGTACAGAGATGTAACTAAATACTGCCAGTTCGTATGTTGTTTAACTGCTTAGGACTGGTACTTTAATGAGTTGATGGGAACTAAGTTTTGTTCATAGAGAAAGATACAGGCAGAGAACTGCGTCAACAAAAGAAACAATGTTGGAAACATTGAACTGTGTCTCAATTTGATTCCTGAAAAATTTCAAGAGCAAATTAGCCAAAGGAAGGAAATGTTGTCAAGTGTTTAAGATGATTTCAGATCAAAGACAATGAATGTAAAAGAAAATTAAAGAGGGGATACTAAAAATTCTTGAATTGATAAGGAACTGATTCTTTAAGCATAGTAGGTAGGACAGGAAGAGGTTTGTTAATATATAAAAAGACAAAAACTTTGGTTAAAAGAAAGCAATTGTAACTCTTTCAAAATACTTGAAAAGATGAAAAGTGGGGTTAAATTGTGTTATAAGGTTTCAACCACTGACTCACTGCTTTCACTTCCTAAAGAAATACCATTAACCAAACGACCAAAGTTTACTAACAAACATCTGGATGGACTACAAGCTAATGAACAAGCCTTTACATGATTGTTCAGCTGGCTAGAAAATAGCACCAAGACCTCCCTCAACGAATACATTGATCCGCTTGACTAGAGCTGACGTGGGTCTAAACAACATCCAGACTACTTTGTACTTCTACCATTCCTGCAAATTCTCAGACTGCATCTCAGCCCATTACTGCTGTTGTCTGAATTCGCTATATGCATTCTCTTTTCTGAACTACACCACCCTGGAATTTTCTTTTTCACCATTTCTCACAGTCCTTTATGAATGTGAAACTATAAACAATTTCAAATGGTTACCAACCTTCTTTGTAACCATATATGAGATTTCCAATATGTTTCTCATTAATTTTGAAAATAATCAAGGATTTGGAAGGATTTAGGAAAATAACTTTTCATTACTAAGCTGATTTTTAGATCATAAAGTTAAGAAAGATTTTAATTAATATATGGAAATTTCAGAGTGAGTAGTTTTGTATCATAGCAGCAGAGGCAGCCTTTGTTAGGTTTCTCCAATAGTAAATCCCTTTGATACCAACCTGCATGTGTAATGGATCAGTTCCTTCCTCTCTGAAACACACACACACACACACACAAGATTAGTACCAGAATACAAGGCTCCAGAAAACCAAATGAAAATATTAGAATGGAGGTGCAGTTCAGATAAATATGTATATGTAAAAGCTTAAGCCATGACTTACAAACAAGTATGACTTGAGAGTTGGTATCACACTTTCACTAATTGTTTTAGATGCCTATGCGAGTGGATCTAGACAGCATCTTGTTTTTTTTTACACTCTTGACCCAGTGGAACACATTAGATGTAACAGATGGGTAGAGAAAGGGCTACACCAGCAGTTAGCTGGTAGTCATTTTCAGTTGAATAGACAAGTGCTACATGAAGTCACATATCTTGCTTAAGGACACAATGCCCCATCCAGCTCAGTAATTGAACCTACTACCTTGTGATTAGAAGTCTAATATCCTAACCATTAGGCCACATGTCTTCGTGTGTATTTTGGTTTTCACAGCAGAGTGGCATGCAAAGGCATAGAATAAAGGGTTATGAAATAAGGAAGGGCATCAACCAGTAGAATACTGCCCCAAGAAGTCTTGTTTAACCCATGTTAGCATAGAAAAGGCAGATAATATATCAGTTAATATGTATTATCATTTTATAGACACTTTTCCATGATTGTATAGATCAGCTAGGATTCACCGAGGCAGATTTTCAATGGTTAGATGGGGTTATAACAGAAGCCACTCAGCCCCTCACTTGTTGATAGTGAGATTTGGCTGTTATGTCATTACCTGACATCTGCCACTGAGGAGACCGGGCAGGCAGGTTGAACTCACGATCTGGTAGTACTGGCGACCATTCTGGTCTGCCAATGAGTGCTTTTATGAACCATGTGTCCATAATTGGTCCTCTCAAGGTAAATAATACAGTATTCAGTGTTCTAACAAAACATCCATGTTAAGTTGGACATAAAGATTGCCTTTTGATATTAATACAGCTTCTGTCACTATTAATCATATATATATATATATATACACATATATATGAATAAAATACGTTTGGTGGTGTACAGAATAGTGCATTGGTAATAATGTTTATCAGAAATGAAAGAGTTGTATCTTAGTTTATTTATATCCAAAATATTTGAATAAATTCATTTATATTCATATTTTTCAAGGAAATGAAATAAAATAAGAAATAAAAGAAAGAATATTTATGTCATTACATTTAAGAATTTTTTTTATATAGTGCATGAAAATGTTTAAGAATGTATAGTAACCTTCAACAACAATTATTTTATTTGACTAATTTTATAGCAACAAATGTGGCAAAGCTGGAACATGAAATAGTTTTTCCAACCTTCAACTTAAATCAATTTCTAGTGAATTTCCGACATATTTCAATATAGTTCTGAAAGAGATGAAAGACTAAACTGACCTAGATAGTGTTTGAAATATAAGCTCAATATTTATTACCAGCAGGTACCAACCAAATTCTACACAAAAACTTCTTATCACAATTCCAACTGTGAGACAGCTCTAAAAAAACTTCAATAAAAAGATATGATGTACTGAACAATAAAGTATTAAAACATTTTACTTGTGCAACTTTTCAGTCTTTTAGACCTAATTTTAAACTACATGATACAAAGACAACATTAAATTACATAAAGTAGAGAACGCCCAAGGGAAATATTCAGTTTAAAGTAAATTCTGACAAACCAGATTGCAAAAACAGGCAAATTCTCTCTGGCTCACCTTCACTCACTCACACAAAATGGTAACTGACCTATTTAAGCACTGCTAATGTAAATAAAGGCAATTATTTTTCAGTAATTTGGATTTATACATTATTTTGAATAATTCAAAGAATCTACACCAATGAAGTGCAACAACTAGAGGAACACTAATTTTAACATAAAAAAAAAAAATCATTTACTTATCTAATGAAACATTGAAACATCATTGTCTAATTTATATATATTATAATGTGTTTAACATGAATTTTTCATATGTTAACTGAGCAGATCTATGATCAAAGGCATTCCAGCTGTGACCATTCCTACTCCATAGTGTGCCTAGGATGTAAACCTATGACATGACATGCTGTGTTTTTTTTTAGGTAATACGTGGAGTTTCGGAACCCCCCCCCAAGCTTTTTGTTTCCAAGCGTCTAAAAACCTTCCATCAGATTTTTTCTACTTAATTTATGCCCCAAACACCAGCTTAATGACTAAGTTAGTTTACTAAATTCTTAATTATTTTCAAAATTAACTGAAACAAATGTAGTGCGTGTCAAAAGAAATAATGCTAACAAAAGAGTTAAAGAAATTAAAATTTTGACAGATTGGTTGCCATTACTGACTTAGGACTACATAAGATAAGTTTTTTTTTTTAAAGAAAATAAGGTGTTGAATGAAATCAATCTACTATTTCTAGCAGGTTGAACGATTACAAATAGGTTCCCTTTGTTGGAATGGTTTCCACATTTTAAATGCTTTCATAATTCAACATCTACTCGACTCAATCTAGTTCGTATATACGTTTTTAGATATCAAAGAAGCACATTTCATTAATGTGTGTGCGTGCGTATATATATATATATATATATAAACAAAAAGCAGCATTTGTGGCATGCAACTTTCTGCTGTTCAATCTAATTATCTGGTTGGGAGATGTTTTTTCTTTTTAAATTATTTTTCTTATGCCTCTACCTTATGTACCACCTAATAACTACCCTCTCAATGTTTTCCCTAAAAAAATTTTTTTTATTATCCAGTCATCTACATTACTTTGCATGTCTATATCAACTTGCTCATCTTCCAAAGAATTTGTCAAGTAGACACACTGTCTCAGAAAATTTTAGGGAGAAGTATAGTCAATTGAACCAGCTCCAGTACTTGACTGGCACTTATGTTATTAACCCAAAAGGATGAATGGAAGGCATAGTCGAGCTTAGTGCAGTGGCTCATAAGGGGTGGGAAGAATTCCAACAGACAGGGAGTGCTGTGAAGATTGAAAGGAAGCAGACAAATTGCCATGTTTAATAAAATTAGGACAGTTTCAAACTTATCTAAAGACCATAGCAAAGAATGAAGAATTATATGAATGAAAAAAAAAATTTTGTCTCTTGATGAATAAGGAAGAGGAGAAGGGGAACTGAAATTTGTCAGTTTGAGAACTACCCCACCAGTGGGATTTGAGTTCTTAAATGTAAAAGTTCTGACTGAATATGGCAAGGGATTTTAGATTTAGTTCATCACCACTCTACCAATCATGATAATTCATATGGTGACATTTTCAAGCTCAAATATATTCAAAACTATTTTGAATTTTCATCCACTCAGACTTGATAATATGAATTTGAACAAGATACTAGGGATCCATTACATTAACTGTAGCCCCCCCCCCCTACAAAACAGATCAACCGTAAACAAAAAAGAATATTATTACTGTTTGATGTAAGCCAAAGAAAAATGTCAGAAATTCATTATAATTCAAATATGAGTAAAAAGAGGCCTTGAAGTGGTTGTTGAACTTGCCGGTAAACTCACACCCTACTACCTTCAATAAAAGATATACTGGATAATGTAGTCCTCGATACAAAAAGGTTTGAAAATAAGATGAGATGCTTATGGGTGGAATATTTTTGACCATGGAGCTAAATTACAACAATCATTTTTTTCACTGGAGCCAAAGGATTCATAAGGCCAGTCACTTAGTTTCTATGATATATGACTGAAATTACAACATCCCTTCTGAATGGGGTACTTTTGCATTGTAGGGTTTGAAGTTAGCAATTTTAAGAGGAGGGGGAGTAAATTGATTACATCAACTCCAGTATTTGACTGGTACTTTTTCTATTGACCCTGAATGAATTAAAGGTAAAGATGACCTAGGCAGGATTTGAACTTAGAATGTAAAGAGCTGGAAGAAATGCCGCTAAGCACTTTGTCCGATGTGCTAATGATTCTACCATACAAGTTGAACTCTGCTAGATGTTTTGCTTACAGAAGACAAGAAACATCTTTGTTAGTGAAAGTGTCAATATAAAGACATGCAGAGAAACACACACACACACACAGGTTTCTGCACAGTTCGAGGTTATAGAAGACCCTTGCTCATAGTACCATATCCCTGAGTGAAACCCAAAGCCAAATGATTGCAAAACCAACTTCTTAACCATGCAGCCATATGTATTTGTTGGTTTATTCAAAAAACTTCACAGAATGAATGATGTACTCATTAAATACTAGTATAGACTGATACTGATTAACTTTTGTTTTTAATGCTAAGTTTTGGTATCATAGCTCTAAGTCTTCTTTAAAAACACTGAAATAAATAGCTTTTAGCAGAACTCTTAAAGATAGCAAAATAACAATGACGATGAAAAAAGAAAAAAAAATCATTTAGTAACAAGCTAGAGAATTGCTATTAGTTTTAATTTTAAACATAAGATTTTAATGACTTCAACATCAGATTCATTTTGTTATGAATAGTTTTTATGAATTTATACATTAGAAATGTACTATTGAAGTACGTATTTTAGAGAGACAGACTATTTTAAATGACAACTATTTAACAATGAATGGAAAGTAGTGTCTAAGTAAATCAATATTTTCTACTTATTGACACAAAGCAAAGTCAAGGATTTACCATATCTTAATGTGTATAAGGAACCCCTTTTTTGTCAAAAATTAGGTTTAAAAAATGGGGGTTTCTTATACATGGATAGTATAATAATCCCTTACAAAGCCATTTTTTTCTAAATTTTCTTTATACATGTTAAAATACTGTAATTCACAACCTGAAGGCCATCATGCAGTTGAAGCAAATTTAACCACCCAGCCATTTCTATTGAACACAGAAAGAAGTATAAATATCAAACAAATACCAAAGGAAAGAAAGCATATTTCATTAGAATATATTTTAAGAGAGAACAATAATACATGAAAAAGTTTATAAAAAATAATAGATAGACAGAGGACAGAGATAGACAGACAGAGGACAGAGATAGACAGACAGACAGACAGAGGACAGAGATAGACAGACAGACAGACAGACAGACAGAGGACAGAGATAGACAGACAGACAGACAGACAGAGGACAGAGATAGACAGACAGACAGACAGACAGAGGACAGAGATAGACAGA
>NC_068986.1:30633928-30646152 GCF_001194135.2 Octopus bimaculoides | reverse complement strand
ATAGATAGAGGATGGAGATAGATAGAGGATGGAGATAGATAGAGGATGGAGATAGATAGAGGATGGAGATAGATAGAGGATGGAGATAGATAGAGGATGGAGATAGATAGAGGATGGAGATAGAGACAGAGAGAGGGGAAGAGAAATGGATTAGAATTTAAAATAACAAATATTGGCCACACATCATGCCAACTAATGAGAGATGGACCCTCCCTCCCCCATAAGCCCCAATTATAACCTATCCATTTTTTTTCATGGTTTAAAGCATGTAGCCACATTAATTTGAGATTATTGCTATTATCATTATATGTCAAATCCTGCATCAATGTGAGAAAAAAAAGTACATTTTTGTGGAGTGTTTGTGTCTGAGAAAGCTGTTGAATTATGAGTATTTGTTCCATTTTCCATGTTGCTGTAGTATGCAACATGGACATTAAAAGGGCATATTGTATAATAAGTAATATATAAAGTTGATAACTGACATGAGGTTTGACTGAAGCTAAGTTATATGGTGGTAATTTGTACATCATAAGAAGTTTTATGCCAGTAGAAAGTCAACAGCTGGAGATTGCAATAAAATCTCTCAACAGGAATGGGAAACAGTTAGGTAATCACTCACTTGATTTAAAACTCCTTCAATCGATACTGTTTTTTTTTTGTTTTGCTGACTACTTCCTTCCTAGTCGAAGCAACACTAGTTTTGAAAGAAAGATCTATTCTAATTCATCTAGTTCCTTACTTAGCAACTTAAACCAAAGAACAGTAAGTAAAAACAAAGACGAAAAGAAACAACTTGGAGAAACTAATATTAAAACAGTTTAGAAAAAAACAAAATTAATTCCTTAAAAATATCCTCAAACACAAATTGGAGAATATCACTGAACTAGAGTTGAAATTTTACAAGTCTATTGAAAGCTGTACAAGAAAAAAGATTTCCTCTAATTTTAGCATGAAAAACTATATATAGCGTTGTTTACTACATCAGCAACTTTATGTAGGATGATAGTAAGGTAGATGTGATGAAAGTATATCTACCTAAAAAACATATCAAATTCTCAGACTGGTTTTTAAAGCTAGTTCATATTTCTATGAATGAGTTAAGCCAGTCTTGCAATATATATCTCAGTTCCGTATAAAATTCTAGCCAATATTAACAGAAATAACAAAACAAAAAACCCACCAAAAAAAAAAACAAAAAAACCAAGAACAACTTAGTGATCTTAGTGAAAGTGTATTTAAAGCTAAAGCTTATCTAACAGGTACATTTCAGCAGCAATATCTTCTTAGCATTTAAAATAACTTTACATATGATATACTTTACAAGAACAGCTTTCCCAAAATTGGACATCCTGTGAAAGTCAGTGAAACACTGTATACACAGTAAATTAATTATGTTGAATTACAATTGAATTAAATGAAATTATAAAATGATACCTCCAGGAAGTACTTCAGGAAGTCTAACAGCATTTAAGATATAAACTGTTACTGATATTAACAAAACAAGATCAGTTCTTGCGATATCCTCCAGGAAATATAACATGAATGTAGTTCAAAGTCAAATAGTTCAGCTGAAGGACTAAGAGTATCCTAATATATCTAAGATAATCTTAAGTTGATATCTCATAGTATAACACTGAAAGAATGACTATATGCCAAAATTCCTTTCTACTATAGGCACAGAGCCTGAAATTTTCGGGGAATTGGTGTGTGTGTGTGTGTGTGTGGGAGGGAGGGTTATTGATTACATCGATCCCAATGCTCAACTGGTACTTTATTCTGTTGACCATGGAAAGATGAAAGGCAAAGTCAACCTCAGCAGAATTTGAACACAGAATGTAAAGACAGATGAAATGCTGCTAACGATTCTGCCAGCTTGCAACCTTCTAGATGCCATAATTAAAAGAGAAAAGTATAATGGAAACATTATTATTTCTAAATCTCTCAAAGAGAGATATTCAGTAACAGGCTATTTGCCAACATAATGTGGCTGTCCTGGAAGAGACGATTGTTACTGTTATTTAGCCTCAGGAAACGTTGCTTCCAGGTGGCTATACGAACACAATATCTGTGTCCAGTTCGAAAAAATAAGGACACAGACATTGTGTCGTATAGCCAGCTGGAAACGATGTTTCCTGGGGCAAAACAACAGTAACAATTGTCCCTTCCATGACAGCTATATTATACTGGAAAATAGCCTTTACTTAATAGTTTAATGATTTTTAACATAAGTGCAAGGCCATAAATTTCAGAGGGTGAGGAACGGTTGATTTCATCAATCCCAGTATTTGAGAGATAATTTACATTACCAATCCTGAAAGGTGGGACATGAACACCTAATATGGAATGCTATAACTACATACTGAGACTCTAATGATTTTGTCAATCCATCACCTTTAGATTAAAGGCTAATGATAAAAAAAAAAAAAAAATTTCTGACAAATTTCACAAATTTTCATTCCTGCCAATGGTTGATTATCTCTGCAAAACCAGACTGGCAGTCATTTGTAATTCTAGGTATTTCACAAATGGATTCATATCCAAAGAATAAACACATTATTTCATTTATTCAATTGTAGCAAATAAAATTTTATATTCTGATTTGCTGTAAATCCTTTCCATTTCATGTCAATTGATATTTGCTCAACTGGAACAAAAAGCATTTTATGTACGGGGCATTGACATTGAAACAGCAATAGAATTCACTGCCACTCATTACAATAAGCTACAATAACTTTATTATGGATATTCTAACCTCTTAACACCTGCCATAAAGCCAGCCACCCACTTACTTAGTCAATGGGGGCCTTTTCCATTCTTGCAAATTACATGATGACTAGTGACGGTGGCATGAAAATGGGATCCAGTACACACTCACTATAAAATAATTGGCATTAGGAAGGGCACCCAACTGTAGAAACCACATCTAAGTGACAATAGAGATTGATGCAGCCTTGCAGCTCATTGGATCCTGACTGATTCATGCCAGCATAGAAAACAGATATTAAATGATAATGATGGTTCTAAGTGTTGTGAAAGCAAGGAACTTATTCCAAGTGTTAGTGCCAGACTAGATACTTTATGCTTTCTAATTCCATGATCTGCATTTCTTCATTCAAATCTGAGAGGCAGCTTTGCTTCTCTTCTTGAAGGCACCAGAAAGTTACTGTGGTCACTTCAAGTAACTATATAATAGTTATGATATTCTTGCTTTTATTTTCGGGTACTAATGACTAGATTCCCCAAAGTGTCTTTTTTAACAGGTTAGAGAATGATTTGCGGGGGACTTGGCTCTAAGTAGAAGCAGCATGACCACAAAGGGGCTCCTTTGTTGGCAAATTATGAAATGAAAACAAAAATCTTGTCTTGTGAAATAAGATATTTCCACTATAACCATACATAATTCTGTTATCAACAAAATAAACTATAATTTTCCAAAATGTAAATTAATATAAAAATATACAAAATTATCATTATTTTTTTTATTATTATGTTTTGAAACTATGCTTTGATAGAGTCACATTTGTCAATAAAAAAACTATTAGTTTATTATTCCAGCAAGTTAGTGTTATCAATTTTTCATCACACTTTATGTGACACTTGTTCACCAAGTTCTATGGCACCACTAAAATATTTACATATATTTTATATCTTATTTTATATATACCCTTTATCCAACCCATGCAGCACCATAGTAATAGAGACATCAAAAACTATGACGATGACAATTTAAAAAACAAATACATAATAGTTTGGGAATGAAATGGCAAACAATTATCACTACATTAAAGCAAATAAATTATGTCCTATTAGTGATAAAATACCATTTTCTTGTGTAAAACAAATATGTGGATATTAAAGAGAAAAAACATCAAGCAGGCAAAAAATATATATATAATTACCATAAAGTATCATAATACACACACACACACACACACGTGCATATATTCACACACATATATGTACAAAGCAAAATACAAGCTGATCATTTACTAATGACCTTTCATCTAACAACTAAAGTTTTGACTGATTAGTAGTCAAGCACAGATTAAGCCAATCTTTAAATTAGTAGTATTCAGTAGAAAGAGGTATTATAGCTTTTGTTGAGATTAAAATGCTTCATTAAGAGAGCTCTTTAGCAACTGAATTTATCAGTACAAGGAGTCTACACATTCCATTAGCTTTTCTTTTTTATTTGTTTGTTTTGTTGTTGAGAGGCTACACAATTTTACTTATGACAATTATGCTATCAGGAGTTTATAAGTTATGCAGAACAGCATTTTTCTTAATGACTGACTCCCTTCTTAGTTATTTCTTATCACAAATTCTGGAATTCTATTTTACTTTAGTCTGGACCACATCATTCCAAGATTTTCTAAGTCTCTACCACTTCCTCTAATCATAAACACCCAAGATTTATTCTTGTCTCACATTTGAAGTTTAATTATTAAGCACTTTCCTGACACAGATTCAGTCAGTCCATCTCTTATAGTAGGTACATTGTACATATCTAACGTGTTCTCTATAGAGCTTTTGAAGATCCTCAACCTTTGTTTCTATACATCTCACTCACATCAGCATGGTACACAATATTTCTGGGGTGTTAGCAGTAGAGGGAAGAGGTAATGAAAGAGATAAAGGAGAGAGAAAAGCTACAATAAAAGCAATTCTTTATTAGAAATAGCAGCCAAATCTATGCTGTTAAAATATCCAAGGCTTGTTGGACCCCCCCCCCCCCTACAATTGAAAAGCCCTTGGTAATAAGTGTGCTTAATCAGACTGACCTTGGGCTAAACAACAATAATAACTTTCCCAGTGTTTCTTAATCCCTTTACTTACCATTCTGATTTGTTTTCCCCCTTCATAACAGTAACAGCCATGCATTAAAGGAAAATTTAGTTTAGTACAGGGGGGAAAAAAGTGTGAATTTTGATAATGAATTTTTCAACCTAAATATAAATTCCCTTAGTGGAATCCTGAAACTTCCAAGTTTAAAAACCACTGCACTGGAGACTAAAGAACCTAGGATATCCAGAGAATCAATTGCTAAGAGAAATGAGGTCAAGTAAAAAAAGAATTTATTACTTTTACTGAGCTATTTATTACTACAGACAAAAGGACTTCAGATGTAGATTGATTGTCTCTGCAAGAGCTTACAATGCCACAAGTAATTGTTATAAGTTAACCAACCTGAAAAGTTACTGCTTCTTTTCAGAACCTGTTGATTTCTTCTCTACATAGTTTTGATCACTTAAACAATTCCATCCATTTATTTGAATCAACTATTTATCTACCAGGTTTCAGACTTTTCTCAGTGCAGTACCAAGTGAGAACATCTACCATGCACACAATACTTTTAGTAGTGAATTCAGTTGTAAAAGAAGCATTTGGGGTAAAAAAGACTAAATGAAGTATTAGTCTTATACATTCTAAATCCTCATTGAAGAAATTTATCTACTTTATTTGTTAAATAACCTCACAGATGAATCTCACAGACCTCGTAATCATTTATTCACATCTAATTTTATTAGACATTAGATGTCTGTTGGGTCCTATATCAATCATATTGAAAGGTTTTGGATACACAAACACATACACACATACACTTTCAAATCCCCCACCTCCACCCAACACCAAGTTTACACATTTATGATTTTCATGTTCACATGTTCTGCCATCTTTGATAATTTATACTTGGCTTTCAATCTCACTGCTAGGTTATTTCTACTGCTCAACTGCTGCTTCTCTTCCTACTTCTCTCAGAGATATTACTGAGATGAATGACTGGTGGAACCTGGGCTTCAAACAGAAACAAAGCTTCAGGCAAAGTGCTTTCATGTAAATGAACAATTATAAGCAATAAGCACTAATGGAAAGGATCCAAGGTCACAGGTTTGAAATCCACTTGTAACGTTCAGCAGATTTTGCCTTTCTTTTATGCATGCACACATCAAGGAAGTTGAAACTATAGAATATTCATTTTCAATGTGAATTGGTCTTTGACAACCAAAGGCACTAAATGACTTGAGGCATGTAATTTCACTTGTAAAAATATTATAACCTTTTAAAGCACTTTTGAAATAGCTAAACAAAATCCCATCAAATATATATTCCCAGCATAATTCTTATAATGCTCTGCTAAAATATAGCTCTTGATATTTGATCTAACTACTTCCTCTCACGCAAAATTAAAAAAATAAAACTAAAATCCTAATTAAAAATCAACTAATTAATTAGACATAATAGTATTAAAATCAAATTGAGGGTATCCTGTTTAATCACTGATTTTTTGGAAGTAGAGGAATTTTATCATTTGCTTTGATAAAGGGGCTTTTGTAAAGAGTTATTATTGTAATCTAAGTTAGCTCCGATTGAGCAGATGTAAAACTAAAAGTATTTTAGAGGTGACCATACCATTCTAGCATTGTCCAATATGTTCCTCATTTTTCATGACAACAGAGCATGATTTGAGAAAGATTTGAATGCTTTTTCTAGCAGGTTGAGTGACCATGTAGAAGTTCTCTTGTTGGCTCATGTACAGGGAGATATTTTATATGTTGTTAATTAGCAGCATTATTGTAAACTATAACAAAAGGAAGAGGAGAAGGAGGGAAAAACAGAGGGAAGTTATAAATGGGGTTTTGAGCTAATAAGTTTTGAAAGCAGTACAAAGAGTCAAAGCAAAATTATTGGTTTGATTGGATAGGATGTACACTGAGATATGATATCATATCACAGACATATTTCTACTAGGATAACAGTAAAAGGCTTTTGGCTAATATATGACAGGAAATAACTTTCACACGAAAACTATATCCTCTCACAGTCATTCATGTATGCTAATAAGACCAAAATATGCCTGGATTTGTTACTGTAATTATCACTGCATCTCCATTTAAGTTTTAATTTTAGAGTTATACCTTTTACTTCTCTTGACAAGAATTTCCATTAAAGCTGATGACTTATCAAGACCAATGTGTTTACAATGAAATTGAAAGTGGGCGCACATGAGGGCATGGGCAAAGAAATCTACCCTGTCATTTTCTTTCTGTTAGCCCTGCATTCAATCAGCACTAGATGATTGTTGAACTCCTGCAGAACAATGACCACTTGGGATTGAAACCAGAACCAAGTAGTTATGAAGTAAATGTCTTATCCACATGGTCTCACCTGTAGTTTAGCCCCAGTAGGTATTAGTTGGCTTACAGAAGATAAATGATTACTATGTAGTGGTATGTGGATGACACAGGTGAATCTGAGGTATGCAGGGTAAGAAATATTATGAATTAGTCACAACACTTTGCAGGAGAATTAAAGCAGTTAGATTTACTCTTCAGAATATTGGGCTTAAATGAGGAAATGATATAGATCTCTGCAATCCATATTAAAACAACCACAATCATCATTATAATGTGTATGTCAACATTGTCATAATTACAATATCAACACAAAATAAATATAAAACTTGACTTTTGCTATTGAATCTTTAAAATAGCTACTCACACACTGCCATCTTTCTAAAATGTTAATCCCTTAAATTCAGACAGCTGCAGTGACTTGAATTCAATCTTTTGATGGATATGAAACATTGAAGCAGGTGATTTGGAGATTAAAATAACTTCAATGTGAACTTTTAAAAGCTCATGACAGTGCAGTCAACAGCATCAATGTACATGGATGAAAATTACAACACAGACAAAAGAATGACATTCACATTTTCAGAACCAAAGGAATTCATTTTGTTTTGAGAGAAATAAAAGGTTTTGAACATAAGAATAACATTTTCCTTCAGGAAAATTATTAAATTAGATGGAAATCATTTTACTAAGTTACATTTTTGCTAGATTACTACATATCTGTACTTTCAGATAGTAATACAGTTTATAAGCAATGTGTGCAGTTTTATACAAACACACAAAATTATGTATGTAAGTGTCATCATTACTTAATGTATATGCATGCATATATATATACATGTATATGGTTTATGTATATACATAGAAACAGAGAGACATATATACATGCAAAATAATACATATGTTACAGATATGGTTTATTTGTTTTATAATAAGCCCCAAAAGTTCTTGTTTGATGGTTATGGTGGAAGAGTAGTTGAATATTCATTGAATATCCAGGGAATAATTATTTACAGTAACATTTGTATAAGGACAGATGGAGGAATTTGAAGGTCTATTCATACTAAACATTTTAGTGACTTCTGTGTGATAGTGTTTAAGGAAAAGGGCAGTTTCTACTTTAGTCATTAATTAATCCTGTTGAGTAGGCGGTAAGAGGGAGAACGAAGACAGTTGATGCTTAATTTTAAATATCAAGAACTGGAGGTCTTGAATATCTGATTAGTTAATTCTAAAATTAGTAGCTTTGAGTATTTCAGTGATCTATTTGTATGTATGAAGCAATAATAATAATAATGTGAGTAGATGTGTTTAAGAATTATTAATAGTTGCTCCTGGTGTATGTATATGCATGTGAAGGGTAGAGGGACAGACTCCGGAAACCTGCCAGACAGTACTACAACTTCTACCTCCTATTTAGTCGTTGACATGCCTTAAAAATTGTAGAAGACTCTAAATGTAGTCATTATATGTAGAGAGGGCAGAGAGAGGAAAATACCGTTTAGTAGTTAGAGTAAAATATAAACAAAAATGGGAGACCATATGATTTCGAAATAAATTTACTGAAGGGGTGAACGAAGTTGTTTGTAGTTAGGTTATCAACTAAGTAACGAGCAGCTGGGCTCGAAGTTAAATGATCACCAATCAAATATTCTAAAAGTGTATACAACAATTTAAGAATCTTAAGCATGCGATAAGGCGGCGAGCTGGCAGAATCGTTATCATGCTGGGCTAAATGCTTCGTTCGTCTTTACGTTCTGAGTTGAAATTCCGCCGAGGGTGACTTCGCCTTTCATCCTTTCGGTGTCGATAAAATAAGTACCAATTAACACTGGGATCGATATAATCGATTTAAATACTTCTAGGTATGAGTGTAGAAAAAAAAATGCATCTCTCTGCCAAGCCATCAATGAGAGTGACAGAGTAGGCTCAGCAAAGTCATTCTCTGATGGACAAAACATGCTAAGGCCCTCGTCTTGCAGTGGACTGAACATGGGCAATCCAAATCCAAAATCCAAGCACGCAATATGTCCAAAATGAAGAGTCATAAAGCCCAAGCAGAAAATTTAGAAAATTTGAAAGTTTATTTCCAATTAAAACGATGCTTGTGCTTCCAATTTACACAGGTCATACAGGAAGAAGGAGTAAAATAAAAATAACATGATTGAATCTACGAGTTGCTAGTTGATGAAAGATTTTAAGAGCCAACAGGTTGAGACTGAGTAAATTTATACAACTAAGATGAACTGCAAACTAGCTGCAGTTCTTTCCTTTCTGAATACACAATAAGTTCAGAAGTAAAGGAAAAAAACCTGTTGACTTGATGCATCTATAAACACTTTCTTAAAGCACCTTAATCTCATATGGGAAATTAAGCACTTTGTTAATTTACACACACACACACACATATATACACATATACAAATCCACCTTAGTCCTTATTTTTTAAAGTCTGGTACTTATTCTATTGGTTCCTTTTTGCTGAAACAGATACAAAGACACAACATATATACGATGGGCTTTCACACAGTTTCCGTCTACCAAATTCACTCACAAGGCATTGGCCAGTCTGTAATAGAAGATGCTTGCCCAAAGTGCTATGCAGTTGAACTGAACGCGAAACCGCATGATTTCAGAGCATGCTTCTTAACCACACAGCCATATCTGTGGACACACACCATTTTTGAAAAAGAAAAATATTTTATACTTTTAGCAGCATTAGAATTGGTGAGGGAAGAGAAAACGCTAAATAACATTTGATCTGATCGTTCATGTTTTCTGTTTTAAAACTTGTGGGGTCTTTTACTGATTCTAACCAGTATGCTGTGGGCGTGCGGGGGCACTGTGCTCAAAATATCCTGTTCAGCGTGCAGCTTTGCATTTCGAACCTATGAGGCTCATGAAATAATTATCAACAAACATACGAGAATGAAGTCAACTGAAAATAACCCCAACCACAATAATAATGGAATTGAGCCAACCAAAACATCGAGAAAACGTTGAAATGTTCAGTTAACGAGGAAGCATACGTGTGGTGACTTTCTCTGCTAGAAATAGCAACCATATCTTTCAAGGCTCGATTGGATTAAATAAATAGTATTGCAAGCTGGAATGTTTGGAAAATAATATAGAACTATAGCTATTCTATTCTATGAGTGCTGATCTCGAGTTAAATAACAAGAAAAGGTGGTGATGAACGTTACAGATTTAAAGAAAATTCAGAGCTATTTCGCTCCAATTAAATACTTGAAAAATGAGCGTACATCACAACCTCCCTCTCGCCACGACATTAAGAGACAGTTAAACATCAAAAGGTTAAAAAGATAGAAAAAAGAATAAAATGTAGCTTCTTACTAATGTAGGTGGAAAGATGGTATAACATTGAAATAAGTATATTACATGTTCAACATGTAATATATACAATATAATTTACGTAGCAAAAAAAGTTTTTCGAGCAATTTTAAAACTTTAACAAATCTGAAGTTGTAATTATAAATGAAATGGAAATTAGTGTCGTAATAAAAAAATATATAAACCCCTGCCAAAAGACTGAACATAAACAAGAGTTAAGAAAACCCCCCACATTTATTTAAAGCCTGCGTGAATGTAGGGTGGGTGCGTGGTAGTAGTAGCCAATCCCGGTCTTTGAATGGCGAGCTGTGAAGGAAGTGTTGAGTTGAGTTTTACAGCTGTCGATCAGCACAATGAAAATACATCATAGTAAATAAAGATCAATGCAATGCACCAAGTAGTTAGCTAAAATGGACAGAAAGTGAGTGGGAGAAAATGGATAGAAAGAAGAAGTAGGTATGTGGGGGAAGTTATCAAGTCGCCGAGCTATGTGTGAATTGTAAAGAATAAAGGTGACTGGACGCGTCATAGTTTAGCCCTGTAGTCAGCCCTGACGAGCAGATCAAAAACATTCCCGCCGAGATCATCTTGTCTTTTTTATGGGTACGTGGAGGACTACTTCCCTTTGCTTTTCCAAAACGGTGGGGCGTAATTCGAGGGGGATTTTGTTGCTATTTCTAGCATGCCAAACCACCATGTACCCTCGTAGCTACAATCAGATGCGTTTATGTAGATATAGATACATACATAGATGTATACATAGATGTATACATAAATTTGATCAATCGACATACAAGAAATAACAGTTAAGTCTCTCAGAATTATCCCCCAGACAGTTTTAAGAAACCTGAACACATGTACGAGAAAATGTAGTCCTAGCTACCGACATACTACGTTTGAATAAAAAAAAAAGGCGTGATGGTCACGGCCAAAAAGGCTTTTGATCACAGGTCCAGTGATATTACAGCTGACCTGGAGGCCAAGCAGCAACGACTGCAAGATAAATCGACTTCTAATATAATAATAGCCGAGACTGATCAGACAGGTTGACTACTGACGTGTGTATGGATGGGTGTGAGCGTGTGTGAATGCAGTCATGTCTTTTGAGGAATAAACAGATACTAAAAGGTGAGAAAGTACACGGCAACGCCAAACAAAACACGAGTGTTTATAATGTTCACATTGTCTATAAAAACACGGCGGCTACCACCACCACCATCATCAAAGTGAGACTAAGTGACTAGATAAATCACAGTTATTATTTTACAAAGTATTTTGCAAACTATATTCAAAGAATAATGAATAGGCGAAATAGCGGACATGCCCATTAGACAAACAAAATATAAAGTATAAGTGAAAGGTTGGTTTTAGGTGATAAGACGTATACATATCCACGTAATGTGTGAGCATATATATATATATATATAATACACACACACACACATATATACGCACACATATATACACACACACACACACATACATATACACATATACATACGCATATATATACATATACATACGCATATATATACATATACACACATATATATACACATATATATACACACATATACATACACATATACACATATATACACACATATATATACACACATATATACACACACATATATATACACACATATATACACACATATATACACACATATATACACACATATATATACACATATATATATACACACATATATATACACACATATATATGCACACATA
>NC_068986.1:30628622-30632758 GCF_001194135.2 Octopus bimaculoides | reverse complement strand
ATATATACACATATATACACATATATACACATATATACACATATATATACACATATATATACACATATATATACACATATATATACACATATATATACACATATATATACACATATATACACACACATATATACACACATATATATACACACACATATATACACACATATATACACACACATATATACACACACATATATACACACACATATATACACACACATATATATACACACACATATACATACACACACATATACATACACACACATATACATACACACACATATATATATATATACACACACATATACATATACACACACACACACACACACAACTGCAGGCGTGCATGCGTCTTGAAATAACTACATATGTAATAGGTTATTTAAAAGAGAATATTCTTTCTAACGCATGTTCATATGAGACTAAACCATTTGCCTCTATTAAATATATTTATGTATATATACAGTATACACACGTAAATATATATTATAACATATATATATTGCATATACAGCATAAACACAAATATATAATATATATGTATATTCAGTATAAACACGTAAATATATGTATATATACATACTGTATAAAGACGTAAATATATCTAGTGTAAACACGTAAATGTGATATATGTATATATTTATGCACACAGATCGTGTGTGTGTGTATATAAAATATACACATGTATATTTATATATAATATATAACTTTGAAACCAACGAAACAAAAGGCTACCATCGTAATCTAGCAGTTTGTCAGAGACATAATGGTAGAAGAGACAGCAGTAATAACAAGCTAGAAGAGAACCCTTAAATGTAGGGAAGAGTTGCATATAATGTAACAAGTCAAATTTAAGAACTCTGAAGGGGAAAGAGAGTTAGTTTTAAAGTAGTTTATTGATTGAGCATGTACTACTAATTGCGGTTAATTTAGAAGGATCATTGATATTTGTTAGTTAATATTTGTTGTTAGTTGGTCTGGCAAATCTTATTCCTTGATCTATTTGCTGTTGCTTGGCCCCAATTGATCTCTGATCAAACAGATAAACCTATAAGCAAAGGCTTTCCACCCATGACCATTCCATTTTTTTCTTTTTTGGTATACATCAGGGACTGCAATACTTTAACGTTCCTTTTTAAGGCGGTATGATGGACTTTGAGGGATATTTGGCAGCTGCGTTTAGCAAATCGGAGCGACTCTGCAGAGGCTCCCTCGAAGCTCGATCTAGATGTCGATCTGTCTACTTCAAAAGAAAATCACCGATACTGTACATACACATATACATTTGTATTATTGTTTTTCGATGAAGAACATTACAAACAACCGAAGAAATTCTAAATTCTTGTTTAGAGAATACATATACACACACACATATATATATAAAACAATAAATCTATCTGAACTCCTAAGACGATATAAAACATGAATGATAAACTATATATAGGATAATTAGAAATTTCATTTTAATCACGATTAAAGAAAGTACTAATGAGTACCGCTCCATATATACACACCTGCTTCTTCTGTATGTATATATTACGTGCAAACTCCCTGTACTCCAAGTTTTACTAATCTTAAAACTTCGGGTAGTAACTGAACAATATATACATACATATATATATATATATATATGTACACATACATTCTTACATATTTCGTACTTTTACCTCTTATTTATAAACTCGCACCTAGTTGCACATTATAAATATACATGTATATTTATATATATACACCCACACCGATACACATATGTGATTTCTACAGTCTGATTGTCTGAGACAAACGTGGATATGACTAAACCAACACAGTACACACACACACACAGACTTTCACCCACGTATCTAATTACCAACCGTGAAGAAGGGGTGTGTAAGTTCAGAGAAATTATAAATTAACACAACCACGATGGTGTGTGTGTGTTAAGAATAAATATGATCGCAGATAATCTCCAATACAGACTGGTTAAAACCATCTCCTAAAGCACCTTATTGTTAGTATTACTTCTAATAGTAGCATTATGATTAAGATAAACAATATACTTTAGCCATTCCATTTAAACGGAAACAGAATAAGGCACAAAGAACTTTCTTTTAGAGCCTCAAAAGAACACCAGATCGGGGTATATATATGTGTGTATATATAAATATATATGGTTTTATTCGTGTAGAATAAAAACTGAGTTCTAATAAAGAAAATCAGCAATGATGAATAACTATAATTTTCCCCTTTAATATTTTTCTTGGCCTATATTTAGTAAAGTCTTACGTTGTTATAAGTTTAGGCTATCCCTAATAAAAAAAAAAGCGGCGGCCATATTTTTAATACATATGCGTGGTGGTAGGCACTTAATTATAGCACCTTGTAAGTTAGATTGACTACTTAGTGCTTCATACCTTCAGGCTAATATGATTTGTTGATGGACAGAGGAAATGTAAGTAAACCTACCTGTAAGTCTGACTTTCATAGGGCCACTGTGTCCGTTACTAGCCATGATAGCGGAGAAAATCCGTAGAGAACATATCCTTCCTTCCTCACTATACTACTGCGCGTGGTGTTGTATGTTTCCTCGTTTGGGCCTGCTACATGACCTCTCGTATGCAAATGAGAAGCGACACGGATTGGTGACCTCTCGCGTATGCAAATCTGAAGTGACACGGACTGATGACCTCTCGTGTATGCAAATTAGCGAGGATACGAAAAGTTTAGGAAATAAACGGTTTGTGTCACACACAAAAACATCGATGTTTTTGAGTGAATAAATAGAAACGGAATCTGAACGAATAAAAGAAACATAAAACTACTAGAACTGCTGCAGTTGAAAACTCACTTATAAATACTACAGTTAGCTTCATGAGCTAACGAAAGAGACTCTACATGGTCGCTCAACTTACTAGAAATAACAGTCACATTTCCGTAAAATCATATTCTTAAACGAAAGGAAGAACGTAATTAAGTTTTTGATATACTATTACGGAAAAAAAAGGGAAAAGAAAAAAATATTGGAGAGCATTCGGATGGAATGTCTTTGATCGAAAATCAGCTCGATAATAATTAATTACGACCCTTCACGCTCTGAGTTCAAATCCCGTCAAGGTTAACTTTGCTTGTCATTTTTCTGAGTTCGATAAAATAAGGAGCCGATTTTGATGCAACCTAGATGTCAATGGAATTATAACAGGAAACTGAGGGCCAAACAACAACAACCACCATAGCAACTAGATTCATTAGGATCATGATTTTTTTTGTTTTTGTTTTAAAGCGAAACAATTCTAACAAGAATCGAAATACAGTCGTAAAATGGGAGCTCACTTGCTTTCTGAGATTGCTTTCCCAAAATAATTTGTAATACAAGACCACAAACTCTGGAGAAGATGAGACAGTAAACTAAACCGTCACATACTATTTCTGCGAACTTGTCGGAGAAGAAAGAATGAGGTCCGTGGCTTTTGCCTAAGGATTAGGTGACTGGCAGGTTTACGTAATTTTTTGACTAAAGACCCTGCCCGCTAACATCCCCCAAGGACCAGTTGATGGTATTAAACTGGGCGACGGATTAAGTTTACGCTTATTGATTAGTACTTTGGTTTATCGACCCCGGAAGGATGAAAGACAATGTCAACCATGGCGTGATTTGAACTCGGAACGAAGAATAATGAATTCTGTTTGATGCTCCACTGATTCTGTTGACCCAACTAACAATACTTGTTTCTAATAGAGTTACAAAGCCTGAAATTTAGGGTGAGGTGGTTTAATCCATTACATCGACTCTAATTACACGACTCTACTCTATTTTTATCAATCCCGAGGAATAGAAGGTAAAATTTACTGCGGCGGGATTTGAACGAACAAAAAAATAATAACAATAATAATAATAATAATAATAATCCTTTCTATTATAGGCACAAGGAGAAGAGAGATAGTCGATTACATCGACCCCGTACTCAACTGGTACTTAATTTATCGATCGTGAAAGGATGAAAGGCAAAGTCGACCTCGGCGGCGTTTGAACTGTAAAAATGAAGACGAACGAAATGCCACAAAGCATTTTAACCGGCATGCTAACGATTTTGCTATCCTTTCCATTATAAGCACAAGGCCTGAAATTTTCGGGGAGGGACTAGTCGATTACA
>NC_068986.1:30621173-30628612 GCF_001194135.2 Octopus bimaculoides | reverse complement strand
GGGGGGGGGGTAAATCGATAACATCGATATCAGTATTTCAATGGTATTCATTTTATCGACTCCGAAAGGATGAAAGGCAAAGTCGACCTCGGCGGCGTTTGAACTGTAAAAATGAAGACGAACGAAATGCCACAAAGCATTTTAACCGGCATGCTAACGATTTTGCTATCCTTTCCATTATAAGCACAAGGCCTGAAATTTTCGGGGAGGGACTAGTCGATTACATCGGTCTCAGTGTGCAACTGGTACTTATTTCATCAACCCAGAAAGGATGAAAGGCACAGTTGACCTCGGCACAATTTGAGCTCAGAACATAAAGACGAATGAAATGCCGCTAAGCTTTTTGCCAGCAATAATAATAATGACTTCTCTCTATAATAGATAGGCACAAGACCTAACACTTTTTAGTGGAGAGGGCTAGTCGATTTCATCGACTTCAATGCATGACTGGTACATATTTTATCGAACCTGCAAGAGTGAGAGGCAAAGTCGATGTTGGCGGAATTTGAATTCAGAAAGAAAAAGCCGGAAGAAATGCCGGTGTGCATTTTGTCCAGCGTGCCAACGATAATAATGGTAATCTTTTCTACCATAGATACAAGGCCTGAAATTTTGGTGGAGGCGGCTAGTGATTGCATCAACCTTAGAATTTGACTGGTACTTCTTTTATCGACTCTGAAAGGATAAAACGCAAAGTCGACCTCGGATACATTTGAACTCAGAACATCAGAAGTAGTAACTGAATACTGCATAATGCATCAACAATTCTACCGATCCATCACCCTCAGAATTTTCTAACTTCGGTCAACTTGTCGAAAAGAAGACAAAGAAGGTCCCTGTGGGCTTAAATGTAAGACCTTTGACGTCAAGAATAAGATATTTAAGGGAAATGGAAATAAGAGGTTGTGACATCTTTTCTCTAAGACCACTAGCAATGTAAAATTAATTGAAATGTCACAAGTCGGGAATCGAACCGGTTTACATATAAAGATTTATTTTTGTTACTTAAGCACAAAGTTTCAGATTTGCAAGGGGCTAAGAGTGCGGGATCAGGTAACATTCATGTCTTAGTCTTTGGCAAGTGAAATGTAATAAACCTTTGTGAAGCTTAGCAACATAAGTGAAGTGAAATAGTTAACACTGCGAATCGAAACCCGGGCGCAATTTGGATTTGCCGGTAGCTTCATGTTTTACAAGACGAAGCCTGAGAGTTTTAAGATGAAGGTGAAGGGAGAAATTCTGGCGCTCTTAAGTAATAATAATGATAAAAAAGATCACAACAACAATAAAAAACAACTATATATGGAATATATTTTTGTTTGTATCATCCATCGCTTTATAACCAAAACACATTGTTGTTTACGCACAAATACACAAGTACTTGCAAACACATGTATGTATGTATGAACGTATGTGTGTGTATGTATGTATGCATGCATGTATGTATGTGTACATATATATATATGTATAAGTGTGTATGTGTACGTATAGATACACATATACATATGTACATACATACGCATTTGCACACATACACGCACATACTAATAAACTGGCTAAAAACAAGAGCTATTGTTTATAAGTAAACGCATCTTATGAATTCCATTGATAAATTACATAAGAGAGAGATATATAAACAAGGAAATAACAGCAACACAAATAACTTATCTTTCTTTCTTTTCTATTTTTCGTTTATTTCCATAGTTTTTGTTTTAGTGTAAGTTTGTTTCTATTTTTCTTCTATCTTTCCATGTCAATTTATTTTTACCGCGCATCTCTAATTACAGTTCTTGTATTTTTTTGAGAAGGCAATTTAGAGATGAATTGTGGCGAAGATAATAAACTTCACCGACTGAGCTTTTTTTCTTTACCAAATGGAATCTATTTCAATAATTTAAATTTGCATTTTTTCTTTCGTTTCGTATGTTTAACAACAAACATCCAAAACAAATGGAAGAAAATTATGTCCTTTTGTACAAGAGTAGAGTAAATTGAGGATTGTGACAGTATATGTTTATTTCTTATTTTTTCTCTTTCCTTCTTTTTAAGTTCTAACAAGAACTAGTTTCGGAAGTTGGGGTGGAAGCGGGATTCATTTACCGAAATTTCGACACCAATAAATAAATTCGTAGGGGCCAAGCTTTTTTTTTTTTTTTTTAGAAAGTTTTGCCGAACTTATACTATCTCACAGACTGAATTCGTAAAACTCACTTTGAGGGATGAAAATTTGTATGTTATCACTAACACTAACCGATCTAACAAAATCTATCGATAACCAACAGGTACATGTATGGATTGCTTATAAGTAAAAGTATCTTAACGGCATTTGGACCCCTGGGCAACGCAATACATTAGGGACACTACATACAAAACCATACGTAGATTAGAATTTGGCCTCTAGACCCACCTGGTCCTGGGCAGCTACTCTGTGCGCTCCTGTTTTGAGACAATACTGCTTATAAGCTGCATTTTCTTCATATATCTCCTTCACTTCTACTCCTGTATTCAGAATTCCATTCACATCTAGGAATATACTAGATTTTAGTATGTGTACCTTCTGTCCACAGTTTTAACTCCCTAGTTGCCAGGTAACTGTGGAAAGAATCGTACTTAGTCTAGAAATAGCAGCCAAAGCTTTCTTCAAATCATACTTTATAGATTTTAAAAACGGAAGGACGCAACAGACAACGTAACCCTAAAACTATTTTTTCTTGAAAAAAAAAAAAGATGAAATTGTCATAACTGGACTACCTTTGATCATAAATCCGCTGGATCAGAGGTGACCTTGGGTTAAACAACAACAACATATTTAGAGCAATTGAACAATTGTAAAACACTATCACTTTGAATCTTTTCCCTTCTTCAGTGAGCACTGTACTAGTTTTTATCGAAACCTTCAGAGTTTTTATAGAAACATCTAAGCTACCTGCCATTATGATCTGTTCGCTTGTCAGAAATTTTTCATCAGGTCCTCTTCATTACAATAATTGCTAATGAACCTCTCCACAAGTGTATATACGACTGTATCCTTCTCTGAAAACCCTTACTTAATGAAACAATCCCTGCAGACAAGATAACAAGAAAATCTGTATTGGAGTCTGATCTGCTAAAAATAGCTATGAAACCGTGCTTATATCACAATCTATCATTTAGAAATATGTGAAGATGCATTGGATAATGTACTCCCAGGTGGGGGTGAAAAAAAAAGGCAGGATGTCATGCCTGGAACTGCCTTTAACTAAAGGTCGGAACTAACATGGAGTTAAACAACGACAAACCAAGGATATAAACGACTGCTTAGTTTTCAGAATGGCCACTCTTTCTGATTACAATGCAGAGCACCTGCCATCTCCCCTGGCCATCAAATTAAATTATATGAACGTTTTACTGGTATAGATTAACAGTGTTGCCTCACCACATATCACATGAAGATCATAGATAATTTTGTTGTCACTTAACCGATATAAAGTTAGATTAATAACTGGCCTCAGTCTTCTTCTTATGATGTTACTTTTTGAACACTCACACACAATATATATAATGTATATTTATATAATGTGTGTGTGTGTGTATTATATATGTTTAATATATTATATAAAAATGAGGTGCTGAACCGGCAGAATTGTAAGGGTGCCAGGCTCAATGCTTAGTGGGTTCAAATTCTGCTGAGGTTGACTTTGCCCTTCATCCTCTTGGGGTCAATTTAATCAGCTTAACCTTCCACCACAATTGCTGGTTTTGTGCCAAAATTTGAAGACAATATATGTAAAATATATAAATGCATATAATATATAACATGATACACACACACACACACATATATATATATATATATATGCACACATGTACATGCATGGGAAAACACAGGCACATATACATATATGTATATATTTATGTATGTGTGTGTATATATAATAAAATAATTAATATATATGCATATATACACACATACATGTACATGCCTACATATATATGTACATGCGTATATGGGTACCTTTTTAGATCAACTTTTCTCTTTTAACAAACACATCTTCAACAAAGCAAAAACTGCATCATGAAAACTGTCCTTTCTGGTCAAGCCCAGAAGATATTTAAGCCATTTAGAACTACAAACCTTATACAATGGTCAGGTGAGGTCCATAGGAGAATACATCTTTCCTTGTTTATCATACAAGGTTTGGCTCCCCACCACCAAAAACAAAACCAAAACATTGTGTTAAATGAATTAGTGAATAATGACTAATAGAACATATGGGTTCTATTAGGTTTTATTCCAAGACTCTGAATTGTCCTGAGCATTATGTATGGTCCACTGAAGCACACTTTTACAGTTCAAGCAGAATCTTTAATTGATTGCCAACCCATGTTATCACAGATCAATTTGTGATAAGAGTTACATGGTTCACAATTGAGCATGTTGTGTTACTTGGATCAATAATAAATGAATGAATGATGAACAAGGAGAGATGTACTACTCTCACATATGGGGTGGTACTGCTACTGTTCATGCAGCCATCAAAGACCACATCCGAATAAAATCTACTTGTTTGATTGGTATGAAGTTAATCACAAACACACTTCAATCTCTGCTCTATCAACATATTGCCTCCTCTCTGTAATGAGCAGAAACAATGTTGAGTTGAGAGGACTCTTCAGTCATGGCGAGGTCATGAAAACATCTCTAGTACTATTATCATTATAAAATACACCCAGTACACTTTACAAAGTGGTTGGTGAGAGAAATAGCACGTAGCTGTAGAAACCCAGTCAAAAATGGAACACACGAGTAGTAAGACATGGATTTCTGACTCGTCTAGTGTGACAATAACTCTGAATTCGAACTGACCTATCTAACCATGCCAGCACAGAAAGCAGATATAAAATGAAGTTGATGATAATGCTAAGGTAAACACACCACCTCCTCTGAAATAAATTCTAACATAACCCTCCCTCTCCCTGAGCCACTCCTATATATTTCACCTTCAATTATTACGGCTACGTGTATCCCATGAAATCACTTTCCTTCATGTTCTTATGAAATTTTCCTTTCTGTTACCTCTGCCCACTCACCCAGTCTAATCCATCACCATCTCTCTCATTCTTTCTATCTCTCCCACTCTCTCCATCTCTCCCACTTTCTCCATCTCTCCCACTCTCTCCATCTTTCCCACTCTCTCCATCTTTCCCACTCTCTCAGAGTTTCCTTCTCCTTTCTTCTCCAACTGGGGTATCCTTGTATCGCTTCTACAACAAGACACCTTTCTATATCCTTCTATCATTCTTTAAACCTCTCATCGACTGGCACAAAGTCACATCCTTCAATACTACTCACCCCCAGTCAAAGGGACTTTGGCTTATCTTGCAAGTTATATGGTGACCCAACTGGTGCTGGTGCTGCAAAAACAGCATCCAGTACATAATGTAAAGTGGTTGGTGTTAGGAAGGATGACATCCAACTGTAGAAACAGAAAATACAGTTTGGCACAGCCCTTCAGTTTACCAGCTCTTGTTAAACCATCCGACCCATGCCAGCATGGAGAATAGACATTACATGATGACGAAATTAGAATGCATCTAATAGGTTCATGCACCTTTTATGCTATCAAATATAGTCTCTTTTACTCTTTTACTTGTTTCAGTCATTTGACTGTGGCCATGCTGGAGCACTGTCTTTAGTTGAGCAAATTGACCCCAGGACTTATTCTTTGGATGCCTAGTTCTTATTCTATCGGGCTCTTTTGCTGAACCGCTAAGTTATGGGGACATAAACCCACCAGCATCGGTTGTCAAGCGATGTTTGGGGGGACAAACACAGACACACAAACATATACACACACATACATATATATACGACAGGCTTCTTTCAGTTTCCGTCTACCAAATCCACTCACAAGGCTTTGGTTGGCCCGAGGCTATAGTAGAAGACACTTGCCCAAGGTGCCATGCAGTGGGAATGAACCTGGAACCATGTGGCTGGTAAGCAAGCTACTTACCACACAGCCACTCCTACACCTAGTAAGTAATGTTCTTTTCCAATGATGTTTGTTGTGTTGTTATCTCTTAGTTTTCTCAATGAATAAATATTTTTTTTCCCAACTTATGAGAAGGCTCAGCAGTTGGGACATTTTCAGTGTAGTGTAGTGATATATAATGTTAGCCATATTGAAGTTAGCACCATTCTTTGGAAACAATTGGTGTTTATTGAAGTGGACAATAAGTTATTTGTTTAGTGTTTTCTGCTTAGTGGTGAACCACTGTTTGAATTAATTGCCTAAAGAAAGACATGTGGTAGAATTCTAGTCCTTAGTTCAACTTATACTTGAAATTTCTGCCATAAAATAAGTAAAAAACAAACAAAAAAAAAATATATTAAAAGAAAAGACAATGAGAAAAATGAAGCTACTGGCAAAAATGGTAATGAAAGAAAGGGTGGTGGGGAAGAAAAGAATGATTGAGAAAGTTGATCTACAAATAAAAAGAAATGTCAAAAGAAGAAGAGAAAGAAGAAATGGAAGTCAAATAGATTACAAGCAGATGTAGAAGTGTGTGTGTGTGTGTATGAGCATGTGTGTGTGCACGTGTGTGTGTCTTCTAAGAAGTGAACTAGAATTAAATGACAGAGGAGGGTGAGAGAGGGGAGGAGGAGGAGGAAATTCACTTAAAACTGATAAGAAAAAAATGGCCTTCTCTTCCCCACCTCAAAAACTTGCTAAATCTGGGAAGGAAAATGGAACTGAGCTTACACAAAGGATATGTATATATATATATATATATATATAATTATGTATGTGTGTGTATATATATATAGAGAGAGAGAGAGCGAGGGAGAAGGACAGTGAGGACAAGAACAAAAGAAGGAAGACATGCATGCATGTTTGTGTGTGAGTGTAAAAAATATTTTCAATAAAGAGCATAGTTGTAAATATTTAAAATGAAAATGATAATTATGAGCACCAATGCTGTTATATTTGTTCCATTTATATAGTTTATAAGCTTCATTGTCATGCACGAGTGTTAAAAAGAATTATTTACTCTCTAAATGTCTATAGTTTTAGACAGGCAGATAATTGTTGCTTAATTTCTATTCTTTGTCAACTTTTAACTTGTCATAGTTAATAGGACAATCACAAAATCTCTATTCAGTAAAGGCATTTTATAATGCTTTATTCCACACTATAAGCAATACATTTTCACATTCCGCCCCCTCCCCATCAACCTCTCTTTTTTATATTTATTTATTTATTCATTTATTTATTTATTTATTTCATTTATCTCTCACTTCATTCCTCCACGTCCAAATAAATAACTGACAACATTTATAGACTAACACAACTGCTTAAAGTCAGTTGTGATGGGAAAACAAAATAGATTACAGTTCAATAGGCATCAAAGAATGGTGACTGATGCGATTGACTCCAGAGAGATGTGGCTGGGTGGTG
>NC_068986.1:30615673-30621076 GCF_001194135.2 Octopus bimaculoides | reverse complement strand
GAATAACAAATGGTTGTTACGGTGTTTAAATATATCGATCAAACTAGATAGCCAGAAATTAACAAAAAGAACATTTCACTATCTTGGGGCATTGAAGGAGAAAATTCTTGTCACAATATCTATAATTAAAAGTGATGTTATTTCCAAAGTAAGTGTTGGGACTTCGTTAATATGAATGAGGTTAAAAATAGCAAGAAATGCAATGAAAATATTTAGGTGTCATTAATATAATTTTGGATATTGTCTTCTGATTAGTATTGAGTTAGAGAAGATTTATGTGGCAGTCTTTGACATATAGGTGCAGGCGTGGCTATTCGGTTAACAAGTTTGGTTTGCAATCGCATGGTTTTGAGTTCAGCACCTTGGGCAACTGTCATCCATTACAGCTCTAGCTTGACCATTGTCTTGGGAGTGAATTTAGTAGAAAGAAACTGAAAAAATGCCTGTCATATTTATGTACATATATACATGTATGTGTATGTTTTCTTGTGTTTGTTATCATCACCACTTGACAATTGGTGTTAGTTTGTTTACAATCCTGTAACTTTGTGGTACAGTAAACACGGCCAACAGAATAAGCACCAGACTTTTAAAAATAAGTACTGGGGTAGTGCTCCAGTATGGGCACGGTTCAACGACTGAGAGAAGTAAAAGGTAAAAGACATTGGTGCAGGCATCGCTGATTGGTTAAAAAATTTCAGGATCAGTCCCACTGTGTGGTACCTTGGGCAAATGCCTTCTACTATAGCTCTGGGTCAACCAATACCTTGTGAGTGAATATGGTTGAAAGAAACTGTGTGAAAGCCTGTTGTATAAATATGTGTGTATGTGCATGTGTGTGTCTGTGTTTCTATGCTTGTATGTGATTCATCATTGTCATCATTTAACATCAACTTTTCTGTGTTTGCATGGTCAAATGGAATTTATGGCAGATTTTTTTCTATAGCTGGATACCCTCACCTGTTTCCAAGCAAGGTAATATTTTTCCATTGCTAGGCTTGTTTTTCACAGAACATTGGAAACAAACAACCTCTCTTGTATAATGGTGATGCTCATTTACTGCAGTCACATGATCTCTAGACAAGTGTACTATATATATAAAATTAACAGAATGAGATAAAAATCCAAGGCTGTGAAAAATTTCAGAACATTTATAAAGAGAAGGTCTTACAGCTGTTTCCAGGATATTTTATATATCCCTTCATCAGAGACGGTGTGAGAAAATGGTTAAGCAATTGTTATTCTAGAGAAGATATGAAATAGAGAGTGAAGTGGAGGAATGAAAACAGACGTGAGATATGCAGGGATATTGTATCTGCAGTTCCATTATTTAGGCAGAATGGTATACATATAAGTTTCCTGTACAGGACTATGAGTGTGTATGTTTGTGTCTCATCACTTGGTAGTTATAAATGAATGTCATTCATTTCCAATATTCTGTGAAAACATGGGGAAGTATTAGGGAAATATTAACTTGCTTAGAAACAAAAAAAGGTTGGTGACAGGAAGGGCATCTGGCCATAGGAAATCTATCTTAATAAACTCTGTCCAACCCAGGCAAGTATAGAAAAGTGGACATAGAACAATGATGATAATGCTGTTGTTGTTGTTGTTGATGATGATGATGATGATTACATATGTATATATATATATATATATAATGGATTCTGTTGTTGATTTCGATGTAAGAGGTTCCAACAGCCATTTAAAAAAATGAAGTTTTTTAGTTCTGATGTCTATGTCTCTTATGAGACTTCAATCTAAGCAACGATTTACTGACAAGTCCACAGACTGGACATAAAGGAGGATTGTCATACAAAGCAGCTGGCATGTTAGATTCAGACTTTGTCTTTGTTCTCAGTTCTTGAAGATGATCCAGGCAGCTTAATTCATGGTTTTTTTTCTTTTGTTCTTTTTTTATGGCTTTATAGCAAGTTAACCTCTGTGATTCAGTGCAGATTTTCAAATGTTTCTTTGTGTGTAAATGCATATGTTGTATGTATGAATACACAAGCATGCACATACTTCTGCATGCATGTGTGTGTACATCATCATGTCTTGTAACCTTTGTTGTTGGCCTCCTCCTCCAGAATCATAAGTGTGTTGAACAAAATGCTTAGCAATATTTCTTCCAGACCTTTACATTCCAAGTTCAAATGTTCAAAAATTCTACTGAGATTGGCTTTGCCTTTCGTCATTTCAGGTTTGATATAGTGAAGTACCAGTCATGTACTGGGGTTGATGTAGTTGACTAACCTCACCATTCCCTCTGTAACTGCTGTCCTTGTGCCAAAATTTGAAACATTTTCCTAAAGGTGGTGAGCCGACAGAATCAATAACGTGTCCCCGCTGAGGTTGACTTTGCCTTTCATCCTTTATGGGTTGATAAATTAAGTACCAACTGTGTACTGAGATCGATCTAATCAACTGGCCCCCACCCCCCAAATTTTGGGCCTTGTGCCTAGAGTAAAAAAGATTCATTAACATGCCAGATGAAATATTTGGCAGCATTTCTTTGAGCTTTATGTTCCAAGTTCAAGTTCCACTGAGGCTGACTATGGCTTTCATCCTTTCAGGTCAATAAAATAAGTAACAGTTGAAGAGTATTGGGGGTCAGTCCCTTTTCTCTATAATTTTAGGCTTTCTGCCTATAATAGAAAGCCTATAATACTCTTTTACTTGTTTCAGTCATTTGATTGTGGCCATGTTGGAGCACAGCCTTTAGTTGAACAAATCAACCCCCAGAACTTATTCTTTGTAAGCCTGGTACTTATTCTATCAGTATCTTTTGCTGAACCACTAAGTGATGGGGACGTAAACACACCAACATCGGTTGTCAAGTGATGGTGGGGGGACAAACACAGACACAAATATATACATAGATACATGCATATATATATATATATATATATATATATATATATATATATATATGAGTGTGGCCGTTGCCAGTAAATCCTGACTGGCCTTCGTGCTGGTGGCACATAAAAGCACCCACTACACTCTCGGAGTGGTTGGCATTAGGAAGGACATCCAGATGTAGAAGCTCCAAAGAATTCCTCTCAACACAATCATTATTATTATTATTATTATTATTATTAGTTGTTGTAGTAGTAGTAACAGCAGTTGTAATAGTAACAGATAACAATAACATAAGTGGTAGCAGTATCAGTAATAGCAAGCAGTAGTTATGTTAGTAATAGTAGTACTAGCAGTACAAGAAATACCAATGACTAATATATCTCCAAAGCCAAGACTAAGTACATAGTAAACATCCTAAAGGTTTAACATTTCTTCAAGGCTGATGTTAAGAAAATGGCAGTGTGAAGGACCATAGCAATTTGATGTGATTCTTCAAGATTGATGACAAACTAATGGTAAACACACACACACACACAGACACAGATGCACACACACACACAAGTACATAGACAGGCTATACTCTCTCCATGACAAATGGTAAATGGATACAAAAGATAGGAGTTTCTCTCAAGACCACGAAAAAGAAATAATCAACAAGTGTGTAATAGACAAAATTCTCCACAATGTGGATAGCAAAATGTAATAGAACAAGTTAAAATTATTTGATGAAGCTTTTACTTGGAACATGTTAGAATCGATAAGTAATTCATTAAAGAATACCTTCCACAGTATTCAAATATTTGGTTATTTCAGACTGTTTTGCATTTCAAAATGACGTTTTATTTCTTCATTTTTTTTTGCTGTTACTTTTTCTCTTTTCATTTTCTGTCTTCTTTCTTTATGCTGCTGTGTTCTTTATGCTTTGTGCAAACATCCATGACAAATTAAAATTCAATCTTTTTTTATTCTTTTTCTTTAACAAAAATTTCATTTCTTATTGTCAAAGTAAAACAGAATAAAACAACACCAACATCAAGACTAACACCAGTACCAAAAACAAAAAAGAAAGAATTGTATAAATCATGAAAAAATATTTTGGCCCATGGAGACAGTTTGTAGGTGATGTATTTTGTATGCATATCTGAATCATGGTAAATAGATGGAGTTAACAACTCAACATTTATTACAAAGCAATAGGTTTTAACTAACACACATGCATAAATACACATATATACACACAGGCATAGACACATGTACTCATACGCACAAACATGTGCACAAACACATGCATGCATGTGTGTATACACACATGTGCATGCACATACGTAAAGACATCAGTACATTTCAACAGAAGACATATTCACATTTGAATTAAAAAGAAATTTACAGGTTGATGTGTACATTAGAAGAGAGGGGATATTTATAAAGCTTGTGAATTTGAATGATGGCGATGATGATGGTGATGATGATGGTGACAATGATGATGGTGATAATGATGATAATGTTATTATGGTGCTGATGGAAGTGGTGGAAGTGCAGGTGGAAAATAGATAGAGAGTAAAGAAGAGAGACAGAGAGAGAGTGAGTGAAAGAGTGACTAAGGGATATGTGTATAGAAGAGAAAAAAAACAACTAATAATGATAAAGGAAAGAGTAACAGGAGAGAGAGTGAAGAACAAAGAGAGAGTGAAGAACAGAGAGAGAGAGATAGGGAGAAAGCAGACGCAAATGAAGGAATCAGCCTTTGGGCTAGAAAGAGAAATGAAGAGAAGAATTTGTGATGAGTGTAATAGGAATAGAGTAGACAAATGGATAGGATGGTGTCTGGTTTCTGCATACAGCTAAGGCAGAATGGATGACCTAGTGTTTGGATGATTCACAGGTGGATTAATGAATAAATAGATGAATAAATAGATAGATAGAGAAATAGATATGAACAGAAGGGAAATTTGGATTGGTGGATTGGCAGAATGAATAGATAGATAAATGGATGGGTAGAAGAATAGAAGGTAAGTTGGAAGAAGAAAATCAAGGAGAAATAATAAAAAAAAAAGATAGGCACAGGTGTGGCTGTGTGGTAAGTAGCTTGCTTTCCAACCACATGGTTCCGGGTTCAGTCCCACTGCGTGGCACCTTGGGCAAGTGTCTTCTACTATAGCCTCGGGCCAACCAAAGCCTTGTGGGTGGATTTGGTAGACGGAAACTAAGTACTAGGCATGGAGTATTCAAGGCTGGATTGCATTTGATCATAGTCTTGCTTAATGAGATTTGTTGTTGTTGTTGGCACTCCGTCGCTTACGACGTCGAGGGTTCCAGTTGATCCAATCAACAGAACAGCCTGCTCGTGAAATTAGCGTGCAAGTGGCTGAGCACTCCACAGACACATGTACCCTTAACGCAGTTCTCGGGGATATTCAGCGTGACACAATGTGACAAGGCTGACCCTTTGAATTACAGGCACAACAGAAACAGGAAGTACGAGTGAGAGAAAGTTGTGGTGAAAGAGTAGAGCAGGGTTCGCCACCATCCCCTGCCGGAGCC
>NC_068986.1:30614505-30615663 GCF_001194135.2 Octopus bimaculoides | reverse complement strand
AGGGTTCCAGTTGATCCAATCAACAGAACAGCCTGCTCGTGAAATTAGCGTGCAAGTGGCTGAGCACTCCACAGACACATGTACCCTTAACGCAGTTCTCGGGGATATTCAGCGTGACACAATGTGACAAGGCTGACCCTTTGAATTACAGGCACAACAGAAACAGGAAGTACGAGTGAGAGAAAGTTGTGGTGAAAGAGTAGAGCAGGGTTCGCCACCATCCCCTGCCGGAGCCTCGTGGAGCTTTAGGTGTTTTCGTTCAATAAACACTCATAACACCCGGTCTGGGAATTGAAACCGTGATCCGATAACCACGAGTCTGCTGCCCTAACCACTGGGCCATTGCGCCTCCACTTAATTAATGAGATTTAACTAAGGGCTAAACAGCAATATCACATCATTTGCACAAAATATAAATGACTGTGTTCCTACTTTCTCCTGTCAGCCTAAATAATGACTAAATATTAATCACTTTGGTGATGCTACTAAGATATATATATAGTATTTTTTGCTTCCAATTAGTCCTTTACTATCTGCCATTTTCTGTCTCAGACCTCTTGACTCTAACTCATGCTTCTAATCTGAAATTATTTTCCTGAATTTCTTGGAGGTTGTGTGTATGCATGCATGCCTGTATATCTATGTGTGTGTGTGTGTGTGTGGATGTATATATGTATGTGTGCTTGTATGCATGTATGTTTGTATGTATGTATGTACATATGTATGTATGTGTATGCGTGTATGTATGTACATATGTACATGCGTATGTGTCTGTTCGTATGTATGCATGTGTGCAACCATGCATATGTATGCTTGCATGCATGCATCTATGTATGTATGTGTGTATGTGCATATATATATATATATATATATATCTGTGTATGTGTGTGTTCATATGTATGTGTGTGTATGTATGTACATATAAATGTTTGTATGTATGTGCATGGTGTACATGCATGCATAGGTATGTAGATATGTGTGTGTGTATGCGTATATATCTGTGCATGCACATGTGTGCATATGTACATATGAATGTATGTGTATCTGCATGTAAGTGTATATGCATAAATGTTTAATGCATGCGCATACATTCATATGCATGTGCTTTCTCTTCCTGATTAGTGATTTGAAGTTCATTTTTATTGGCCACCTGCTTGG
>NC_068986.1:30608794-30613131 GCF_001194135.2 Octopus bimaculoides | reverse complement strand
GTTGGGTAGCGGAAACTAACCCTTTCTTTTTACATCAAACATCAGAATAAAACATTACATCACAATTCAATAGCATATAATGGTGCATGCAACATAATCAAGGGTCTGCAATCGTTACATAAACAAGAGTTCGTACATCGAGTCCTTTAAAAGTTCTTTCTTTTCTTTTCAGTTACACCACATGTAAAAGTTCTTTCTTTTCTTTCTCTTTTAAGTTAACATCACAGTTAACAGTTCTTTTTCTTTATACATCATAATGACAAATACATTTTCTTGGAAGAATATTCAGACAAATCTTTGCTGTAATAACTTCCTTTCTTTCACAAACACTGTATGGTCCAAGAAGTAAACAACTGACTACTGCTATCTCTTTTGGCTGCCAGAATCCCATCTCTCTGTCCCTCTCTCTCTGAGACTCTATGCATTTCTGCTGACTATAGCTTTCTCTCTGTCAGACTTATCATTCTCATCTTCACTTCATCTCTTCGGCCAACTCGCCTGTACAACTCAACTGCCACCCAAAATCCTCGCCAATTGCTTCGGCCGACTACTACCACTCGACTGCCACCCAAATCCTCCGGCCAACTGCGCCACTTCAATCCCTGTTCTTGTATTTATCACAAAATACCGTAGCTCAATTGTGCTACCTTACCCCCTCCCAAAGCTGGGTCAGTTCAGTACAATTCCTATCCTGCCTTTCTGAACTTTCACCGACCGGAAGGGGGCAGCGATAACTCCTACGCTAAAAATAGCTGTGGTTGCTGACAAGACAAAGGAAATGCCATTGTCCCCAACAACCAGAATACGGTTTCAAAACCCAGCTCGGGAGATAGGGATATAACACTAATTGTATTTTCGGTGGTCGCATCAATACTATTAAAGCCTTTATGTATTTAATATGAGCGATTATATATATTTTATATAATATATTATTATTAATATCAAGAAATAAATATAAGAAAATTCTTCAGAAAGATATATACATGTGTAAAATAATAGTTGTATTAAAATTATAAATATATATAAATATATGTATAAATATGTATAAGTATAAATATATAATGATAAATATGATAGTTTAAAGTTTCAAATTAAGTTTTTAGAGCATCTTATGGTCGTTTCGCAGAGGTGCTGTCCCTATAATGGAATCCTATATTGATAAGCATTTATAGATGACTCTTCTGCTCTTCAGAGATATAAAATATGAAATTTATATCATTTATTGAATGGTAGTTTTTTTAAAATATGAAGTAATATGGGAAAATGGTGTTTGTTTGAAATGTAAATTAAAAATTAAAAATTACTGCTTTTGATTTTCGATAAGTACACTTTAGTATGAGAGTCTTTAAATCCATATATGCTTCCTTGGTAAGTCTTCTGTAATAATCCATAATAGTTATGTGTAAAATCCATTATATTGTCCTGTATTCCAAATATAGTTCATAGACTTAGATAATATAGAATAATGGAATCCTATATTGATAAGCATTTATAGATAACTTTTCTGCTCCTCAGAAATATCAAATGTAAAATTTGTATAATTTATCAAATGGTATTTTTTTTAAATTATGAAGTAATATGGGAAAATGGTGTTTGTTTGAAATATAAATTAAAAATTAAAAATTACTGCTTTTGATTTTTGGTAAGTACACTTTAGTATGAGAATCTTGAAATTCATATATGCCTCCTTGGTAAGTCTTCTGTAGTAATCTATAATAATTATGTATAAAATTCATTATATTGTCCTGTATTCCAAATATAGTTCACAGACTTAAATATTATAAAATAAAATTATATATGAAATTATAAGACAACTGCTTGAGACTCTGAAATTTTTCACTAACGCCACTATAATAGTATAATACAGAATGCTGTGTGTGACTTTTACCTGAGAATGTACCTTAAGAACGTAAAAGTATAAAACAAAGCTATGTATAGGCCTATAGACCAACTTATGACCAAATCAACTTATGACTAGTCAGTCGGAACCAATTGTGGTCATAAGTCAATAATGACCTGCATTTGATGTATTCATCCTTGTTTAAGGTGGTAAGCTTTGATATGAGGGAGATTTGGCATATTACATCTTCAACAATGCATTCCTTTTTAAACTCTGCATCAGTATATGTCTTGGCCTTGCCCCCGCTTTTTTTCCCCCTCCACACAATATGCTATTTTATAAACTTGTAGCATTTCCTAACTGAAATAATTGTCTTTGCTTTTGTTTTTGATCTTCTAATTTCTTTTATACTTTCATTCAAGACTCATCCAGTAATTAGGGGTATTTATTGCTCTTGTGAGTAGCATAGCATTAGTATGTATTGTTTTTCTTTATTGTCAGAGAACAAGCTAGTCATTTTAACATTATCAAACACTACAAAAATATTAAAATTCCTGTTTAGCCTAAAGTCTTGATTTTCTTCTTTCCGCACTCTTTTCAAAATTTTTTTTTTTTACATGATGGGGAAACAAATGAAGAAATTTACTAACAAGAGACTAACAAGATATTAACAAGTTATTAATTAATGGTAACAATTCTACAAAAATGATCAAAGTAATTTCAATCAGTGATAGACATACATGAACACATGTGAAATCTTGTTGAACTTAAATCACTGACTGGCATTTGCCAACAATTATTGTTCTCTAATAAATATAGTAAACTGTATGTTTTGTTATTTATTTTTATTTGTTAGCCAGGGCTGGATTAAGCACTTAAAAAACTTTGGTGCCCCATATATATGTAACTCAAAATATAAACAATAATACACTAAAAATTTTTTTTTTATTTTTCAAAATGAAACAAAACTAACAGTAAGATGGAAAATAATGTTTATTTTTGCTTACTTCTACTTCATTTATATTTGAAAAGTTTTCTACTTTTTTTTAATTGCAGTCTTTGATCAAATCCTCAAAATTAATCTTATGTAACACATCAGCTGCCACACTTAGCAGAAATAAGGTGTTCTGAGTATTATTTTAGCAAATTTAAAATGGTTTCTTTTGTGCTATAAGCCATTTCCCATTTCTGAGGTGCTTCTCCCTCTTCTCATGATGCCCTAAAAACATGTTTATTTTATCTTCTTAAAAGCCTGACCAGGCTCATGGGCCTGGTTTCCCAGTTTCTATGGTGTATGTGTTCCCCCCAGCTGGACGGGACGCCAGTCCATCACAGCATTACTCAAGAAACAGGAAGAAAGAGTGAGAGAAAGTTGGGGCGAAAGAGTACAATAGGGGTCGCCACTACCTCCTGCCGGAGCCTTGTGGAGCTTTAGGTGTTTTAGCTCAATAAACACACACAACGCTTGGTCTTGGAATTGAAACTGCGATCCTCCAACTGCGAGTCCGCTGCCCTAACCACTGGGACATTGCGCCTCCCATGTTTATTTTACTTAATGATCCAGTGCTGTTATTATCACAATTGCAGCTCAAGCAAAATATGTCAGAAGGCTGCAGGTTTCCCAACTCTTGAAGGTTGTGCCCTGGCATGGCCACAGTCCAATGGCTGACACCACTGAATCCAGTACAGGATTAAAAAAAAATAAACAAACTACAAAATTCTCAGAATTCTAATTCAAGAAACCAAAGACTTTTGAGGATTATTGCAAACATGACTGAACACCAGATAATCTATCTTAATGATATTTCTAATACTTCCAACATCACAAAGAGCCAGAATCACTCACAATGCTAGAAATAGCAATCAAATTTCCTCAGATAACACTTTATAATTTGAAAAAAAAAAAAAAAAAAGGGACAGTGGATTCCTGCACATAGGAACATGACTAGATGGATTTTAATCATAAGTTTGCCTGACCAAGGTTAACCTAGGGTTAAACAGCACTGACGAAAGACAACCGACAACATTACTCCTCCACTTTCATTGTCACCCTTTCCACCACTGTCAGTGTCCTCCTCCTCCTCCTCCTCCTCCTTGTTGTTATTGTTTTGTTATTGGTAATTTTCATGTAATCATGATTACAATCCTCATGAATTGTCATTATCATTTCCATTATTCTCATCGTCATCGTCATCATCATCATCATCATCATCATCATCATCATCATCATCATCCTCATCATCATCATTGTCATCATCATTGTCATCATTGTCATCATCAAAGTCATCTTCATCATCAGCATCATCATAGTCATCATCATTGTCATCGTTGTCATCATCATCATCATCATCATCATCATCATAGTCCCCTTCCTTCTCCTCTCCCTCTCCTCCTCCTCCTCATCATCATCACCACCATCATCATCATCTTCATCCGCCCCACTCCTCCTCCTTCTCCCCACTCCTCCTCCTTCTCCCCACTCCTCCTCCTTCTCCCC
>NC_068986.1:30595135-30608615 GCF_001194135.2 Octopus bimaculoides | reverse complement strand
CTCCTCATAGTCATTGTCATCACTTGCATTTTCATTATCATCATCTCCTTATCAAACGATGATAATTATGACGATGCCAATGCTGACAACGATGATATTGATGACGACGACAACGACCTGTAACCGTCATCATTATTTTCTCAATAACAATATTCACGAATATGGTCTTCGGGATTTTCCTCTTCTCTTTCCTCTTTCTCCACCTCCTTGCCATCATGGTTCTCTACCTGGTTGTTTAACCTGTTAGAAATAGCAGCTAAATTTCCCCTCACATCATAACTTCCCATCTTCTTCAGATATTGTATTATTATTATTATTATTATTATTATTATTATTATTATTATTATTTTACTTCTCCGAAAATGAACGAGGAATGTCATGACTGGATTGCTTTTGATCATAGGTCTCCTTAATCGGAGTTGGGGGAGAGAGAATCTACCTGGGGTTAAACAGCCTCACTTACTCTTTCATCATCATCATCATCATCATCATCATCATCATCATCATCATCATTACAACTACTGCTACAACTGCTGCTGCCACCACTGCTGCCACTACCACTGCAACCATCATCATCATCATCATCATTATCATTGTCATTCACATTCTCATTTTCATTGTCATGGGCTTCTCTCCATTTCCTCTACCTTTTCTTCTGCCTGTCTCTCCTCCTCCTTCAGCCCTTCATCCTACTATTTGTCATCATTACTACTACCACCACCATCATCATCATCATCATCATCATCGCCACTATCATCATCATCATCATCATCATCACCACCGTCATCACCACCATCACCATCCCATATATGATGTGACCTACTACTACTACTACTACTACTGCTACTACTGCTACTACTACTACTACTACTACTACTGCTGCTACTGCTGCTGCTGCTGCTGCTGCTGCTGCTAACTACTACGTATGTTGGTGACATTTCGTTGATGTTAATGATGTCCACAGTTGAGAAGCAGCAGTATTTGAAATCTGAGAAGTCGGTTAACATCACAGATGACAGGGGGAAATACTAGAATGGTTTGGTTCTGCATATGCGTGTGTGCGTATGTGCATGTGTGTGTGTGCGTGTGTGTTGTTTTTGTTGTTGTTGTTGTTGTTAGCAGAGAGACTCAGAGAGAATAATGTTAAGTGGAATTGGTTGGAAAATGATTTTCTGCTTTTCTTTTTGTTGCTGCTGTTGTTGTTGTTGTTGGTGGTGGTGGTAGTAGTGATGGTGGTGTTCTTGTTGTTGGTAGTACTGTTGCTCTTGGTGATGATAGTGTTATTGTTATTGCTGGCGGCGGTGCTGTTGTTTGTCTTATTGTTGGTCGTATTAGTAATGGTGGTGTTGCTGTTACTAGTGCTGCTTTTGGTAGTAGTGGTAGTATTGATAGTTGTGTTGTTGTTGTTGGTGGTATTGTTGTTGTTTGTGGTGGCAATGTTGTCTTAAAGTATGAGCATATTGGGCAGTTGCCTAGGTTTTCATGGGTTTGGTGTGGAGGCGCAATGGCCCAGTGGTTAGGGCAGCGGACTCGCGGTCATAGGATCGCGGTTTCGATTCCCAGACCGGGCGTTGTAACTGTTTATTGAGCGAAAACACCTAAATCTCCACGAAGCTCTGGCAGGAGATGGTGGCGAACCCTGCTGTACTCTTTCACCACAACTTTCTCTCACTCTTTCTTCCTGTTTCTGTTGTGCCTGTAATTCAAACGGTAGCCTTGTCACACTGTGTCACGCTGAATATCCCCGAGAACTACGTTAAGAGTACACGTGTCTGTGGAGTGCTCAGCCACTTGCATGTTAATTTCACGAGCAGGCTGTTCCGTTGATCGGATCAACTGGAACCCTCGACGTCGTAAGCGACGGAGTGCCAACCATGGGTTTGGTGGATGCAATTCTAATCTATATATGCTGCGGCCTACTGACAATACTCTTTTACTTGTTTCAGTCATTTGACTGCAGCCATGCTGGAGCACCGTCTTTAGTCGAGAAAATTGACCCCAGGACTTATTCTTTTTTTTTTGCCAAATAAACATGTGCACTCTATATTTATTCTTCACTCGTTTATTATTGTTCCCAGAACGGACTAGACAGAGCAAGGAGATACAGGTGGATGCAAAGGGTCACTGAAGCGGTCACAGATGTGTGACGAAAGGTTTTCAGACAATGGACATAAAATGAAATAAGAACAATAATACATGAGTGAAGAAGGAATATATAGTGCATGTGTTTATTTGGTGTAAAAAAAAATATGACCATCCCAAAATATAACAATATATATATATATATATATATATATATGCATATATATATGTACATATATATACTTATATACATATACATATACATACACATCTATATGCATACACACATGCATGATACAGACCTACCTACATGTGTGCATGCATACATACATACATGCATGCATGCATGCATATATATACATATACATATGGTGTTCAGTTTTTCAAAAAAGAGAAAGAGAATTCTATCATTCACTGCCCCCCCCCCCCACCTTTTTTCTTTATTGAGAACACGGAACCATTGATTAGATTTGAACCATATATCTATTGATTACCAGGTTACTTGTATTACTGATTACACTCTACTGAATTTATGATAGAGCTAATAATAAAAATCATATCAATATTAAAATTTCAATGACCACATCAGTAAGATTTGCAGCTGAATTATTTCAAAGATTTGTAGATTCTTGTCTCCGTCTCGTTTTGAAATTCCTTTAGACTATATCATCTTATCTGTGTAATTGTTTGTCTGTCATCAATCAGTAGATCAAACATTGATAAATTACAATGTTCTAGAACACTGCAATCTGTTTCATATTCAGGAGAGAAAGTGTGAAAGATTGCTATGCAAATCTTCACTGGCTCAATATTGATCAAAAGGGGATAACATTGAAAATTCTATAAATGGTTACAAATAAAAGAAAAGCGAAGAAAAGCCATTAAACAAGGCAGAGTTTAGGAGAAAAGAAGTTTATTCGATATTTTGGCTTTGACAAGCCCTACTTGTGAATTTAAACATTCAAAATAAAATGTTAATAGTAAACAACACTAAAGCTAGCATAGCTCACGCAAAACTGCATAGGGTGTAGCAAGGAGAAGAACAAAGTGTGAAAAGCAAATGAAACAATAAAATTCTTGCAGACAAGGAACTTCTAACAATTGGTAATTTGTGGTTGTGAGTATCTAATCAGTATAGTTTCTTGAATATGCAAGTTCCTGAAGGCTTTTAACAGACAAGTCTTTCATTTTCATGTGCTCTTTAATGTGCATTTGCAATGGTAGAGTCTGCCTATAACAAATTTGTTGTTACAATTCATGCCTTTGATGGAATATTCTGCTCTCAACTGGTATTCTTTAATGTTGATATTTCCTTTTGAATATTTCAGTTCCCAATTAGGCCTTGTTAAAGCTGAAATATTGAATCAAGTAATTTTTCTGTACATCCTGCATTGTTAAATGGCTCTTGTCACTTTCCTATTGTTAAACTTGTATGGCAATCTATCACATAAACTAGTAAGTTAGTATTAACTTTTGTAGAAAATATAAAGTCATCTGATGTAGAAATAGGTAAATATACAGAATAAATTATTTAGCATTGTTTTATTCTATAGAAAATACAGGCATGGGAATATACTTGTTACTAGCAATTGATTGTGATGTGTCTGAGTGACATAATAGTGTAGGCAGAAAAGGACTTTATTTTAATGTCAGACCATGTTGAAGAAACAATAATGAAATGTTCTCTCGAACAGGAGAATATAGTATTCCACATCTAGGAGTACATGTATAAATTATCTTCAATACCTATCATTTTAAGTCTCATACTTATTCTATCAATCTCTTTTGTTGAACTGCTATATTAAAGAGACATAAGCAGACCAATGTTGGTTGTCAAGTGGTGATAGGGGACAAACACAAACACAAACACAAAAACACATATTCCTTCATATCTACATACATACATGCATTTATGATACATACATATACATACGTAGATACATACATATGTATATATGTACATATGTATGTATGTATGTATGTGTGAAAAAATATATGTGTGTATATATATATATATATATATATATATATATATATATATATATATATATGTATGTATACAAAACGAGTTTCTACATAGTTTCCACCTAGCAAATCCATTTACAAAACATTGATTGCCCAAGGTGCCTCACAGTGGGACTGAACCTAAAGCCATGTGGTTGTAAAGTGAGTTTTGTTAACCACACAGTTATGCGTAACTTTTTTCATAGTGATATATAATTCATGGAACATTAGAAAAACGAATTAGAAATAAATGTGCATAGATGAGAAAAAAAAATGACATTATTTAATGATTAATATCATTTATTTATTTTTAGGCAAGACTTATTTTGTATTTTTTCTGACTTCCTCAGTCTCACATACACAGATGGCATCTTTAATTTTTTTTTTTTAATCTCCTAAGAATTTTACTTCCCTATACCAATAAATATGCAATTTCTATATTTAGTTAAAGATTTGTTCATCTCTGCTTCAGCAATACTGAAGAGGTTAGGAAAAGAAGGAAACGTGCTTGAACTTATCTCCCCTACTACTCGTACTGAAAATAAGTATAAAATAAAGATTAGTTACAGACTAATAAAATTTTTTTTATTGTCATCCTCATCAATTTAAAGTTCACTTTATGTGAGGCAGACAGAGTTCTTTGAGGCAGATTATCTACAGCTGGATGTTCTTCCTATTGCCATCACTCACCTGTTTCTAAACAAAGATATTATTTCTCCATACCTGAACATGTTTTTCATGGAAGACTGGAAATCAACGTCACTACGTGTATGACAGTGACACTTGCTTAGAACTATCATGTGATGTTAAGAACACACACACACACACACACACACACACACACACACACCCACACACACACACACACACATATTCGACAAATTTCTTTCAATTTCTTATTTCTTTATTGCTCACAAAGGGATAAACATATAGGGGACAAACAAGGACAGACAGGGGTTAAGTCGATTACATCGACCCCAGTGCATAACTGGTACTTAATTTATCGACCTCGAAAGGATGAAAGGCTAAGTCAACCTCGGCGGAATTTGAACTCAGGACGTAAATTTCTTTCAATTTCTGCCTACCAAATCCACTCACAAGGCTTTAGTCTACTCAGTGCTACAGCTAAAGACACTTGCCCAAGGTGCTATACTTTGGGATTGAACTTGAAACCGATTGGTTGGAAGTATGTCTCTTAACCACATAGACATACATGTGCCCATCATAGACATGCTTGTGCCTTTTCATTCTCAATGTACATTTATCTATAGTTGGTTTTTAATGCTCCATGTAGTAAATATGCTAACAAAAACTTAGCTATTGTTTTCTATGCGGCTGGTGTCTCTGAATTATTTGATATACAAATTCTTACTTGTATTAGTGATATATATATATATAGCATTTTTTCTGTAGTTATTTCTAATCTTGTTCTTATTAAAAGTTTGCCAATAATTATCCTAAAAACATTATTTTTGAATTGCAGAGTTGGGCTATAGTTTATTTCCTTCTAAGCCACAAAGTATATATTCTGTGATCTTTATGCCATTACACTAAGAGTGAATCACACCACTCTTTGATATATATTGAACTGTAATCTATTGTATCTTTACATCACTACTGTCTAGACTTTATGATTTAAGCAATTGTAGTACTTTATAAATGTTATTATTCATTTATTCATCCATTCATCCATCCATCCTTCTATCCTTCTAAGCACATTAGCTCATACAGGGTCTGAACTTATAATCTTGGACCAATTAGTTTTTAAGTTCCGGAAACATTTCATTCTCCTGCACAAGTTGTTTCAAGTTTTTAAATGGAAATAACATTATCACTGTAAGTGAAGTGAAACACTTACCTCTGGGAATCAAAACTGAGTCATCAACTTGGTTTACTTTACAGTGAGCTCACCACTATTCCATGATATCATCTCCATCCAGCCTGCTGCAATCATCAAGGGCGTATCAGACGTTTTGGCAGTCATTTTGGCAGTCATTTTGGCACTGTTTATTTGATGCCACTGATTTGAAGCTGGTTTGTTTGATATAAGATGTTTTAGTGTTTCTCTCCTTCTCTCTTGCTCTCCTTCTCTCTTGCTCTCCTTCTCTCTTGCTCTCCTTCTCTCTTGCTCTCCTTCTCTCTTGCTCTCCTTCTCTCTTGCTCTCCCCCTCTGTGAATATATTTCTCTTTATGTGTATGATGAGAGGGAAAACATTTAACAATTTTATTCATGGCTTAGTGTTGGACTCATGATCATAAGATGGTGGTTTCAATTTCTGGACCAGATGATGGGTTGTGTTCTTGAGCAAGCACTTCATTTCATACTGCTCCATTTCACTCAGCCGGTAAAAATGAGTAATCTTGCGATGGAGTGGCATCCCATCCAGATCTACTCACAAGGCTTTTGTCGGCCTGAGGCTATATTAGAAGACACTTGCCCAAGGTGCCATGCAGTGGGACTGAACCTGGAACCATGTGGTTGGGAAGCAAACTTCTTACTACACAGTCACACCTACACCTATTTCAACTTATCTTTTATTCTTCTGGGATTGGTAAAATAAGTTCCAGTTGAGTACTAGGTGGTGATGGTGGTATGTTTATCTAATTGACTGTACCAATCCGCTAAATTTGAGGCCTTGTTCTTTGGTTAAAAAGAACAAACCATTATTATTATTTAGTGTGCCCAGTGTCGCCTTCCTAGCACTTGTGCCAGTGGCACGTGTAAAGACATTCAAGCGGGATCGTTGCCAGTGCCGCTGGACTGGTTCCTGTGCAAGTGGCACGTAAAATACACCATTTTGAGTGTGGCCGTTGCCAGTACTGCCTGAGTGGCCTTCGTGCCGGTGACACGTAAAAGCACCCACTACACTCTCGGAGTGGTTGGCATTAGGAAGGGCATCCAGCTGTAGAAACTCTGCCAAATCAGATTGGAGCCTGGTGTAGCCATCTGGTTCACCAGTCCTCAGTCAAATCGTCCAACCCATGCTAGCATGGAAAGCGGACATTAAACGATGATGATGATGATGATGATGATGATGATGATGATGAGTGTCAGTAGGCATAGTGATTTTGTGCCTTCCTTACATAAGATGTAAGGAGGATAATTGTGTGTGGTTAGTACTATTAATATTCAGTTTGAATTACTGCAGGCAAACAATTAATGAAAAATATGTGCAGGAAAGGGAAGCTTTGTTAGAAAATGGGATTGGAAAATAATTCTATATGACATTTGGAAATTAACTCTTTTGTTACCATATTTCTGTTGAAGTACATTGCCTGTATTTCAATTAATTTTCAAAATAATGAAAAACTATGTCATTATTAAGCTGATGTTTAGAATACAAATTAATTTGAAATTATGATGGAAGGTTTTTAATTTAGATCACTTTAAAACGGAATTTGTATTGTAGAAATAGAGGCTGTCTCAGGTAGGATGGTATCAAAAGGGTTTAAATATGGATGAATGATGGGAAGATGTCAGCTGTGTGCTTTGAATGAATTCATGTGGATGTCATATAGAGTCAGTAAGTGCAAGGAAGATAGAAGTTATTTTTGTGACTAAAAAACACAGAAAGAGGACATAGGTCAACAATGGGTGTGTTAGTAATGGAATGAGTGTTAATTATTGAGGATTAGCTGTTATGTAAGCAGCTTTTTATATGGAAAATGGTGTCTTGGATAGATGTACGTAAATATGCATGTGTGGTGTTATGATAAAGAAACTAAAAATATAAAACTATGATTTAAATATTGATTATTTACTCATTGTATTTTTCTGAATAAAAGTATAAGTCAATCCAGAATTGTAAGCTTTCCACCAACTAATCAATTCAACAGTCTGGATTAATGCTGTACATGGAACTATTTTTGGATCTTTAAATCTTGCATATTATGTTGAACCAAACCTTCCTCATGAGTTATGTTCTGAGGTTATGTTCCAGATTTTGGATCATGTTTTCTTTACATATAAAACAATAAGGATTTATTACAACACTTGGATAGAATGTTGTCAGTAGTTTGGATATTAAACATAGAATTCATCTTTACAAAATCCTCCATTGAAACATTTTCTTTTAATTTTCTTTGTCGATAAAATTCCAGCTCCATTTTAGCTACTAATGCTTGGCAGACTCATTCTGAGTAGCTTGGATGGATTTTTGCCTTAGCTTAATTTTGATTTTAACTTTTCTAGCAGCTGACATATAATATTTCTTGTTCGTTTTATTTTTTGGTTGAAACTAATGTCTTTATAGCTAATATGTCACATCCAAAAGAAAATGTCAAAGTTATAAACACAGTGAATAATATGTGATAAGTGTAGTTTTTGTTTCTTTGTTGTGTACATTATTTTACTGAGTTGCCCTGTTCTACATTGTAGCTCCAGAATACAGTGGTGTTTACTGATATTTACTGAGGTAAATTTTACAGAATATATTAGTAGAAATAGGCAATATATATATAAAAAAGACAAAAGAAATATATAAATAGGCACAGCTGTGGCTCTATATAGGCACAAGCTTGGCTATATGATAAGGTGTTTGTTTTCCAACCACATGGTTCTGAGTTCAATCTTACTGCATGGCACCTTGGGCAATTGTCTTCTACTATAGCTTCAGACCAGCCAAAGCCTTGTGAGAGGATTTGGTACATAGAGACAGAAAGAAACCTCTCATGTACACACACACACACACACACACACACTTATTTTTGTATATATCTACGTGTGTATTTCTTTGTCTTTGTGTTTGTCTCCCACCACTGCTTGACAACTGGTGTTGGTTTGTTTATGTCCTTGTAACTTAGTGATTCAGCAAAAGAGATCAATAGACTAAGTTTCAGGCTTTGGTAAAAATAAGTACTGGGGTCAATTAGTTCAACTAAACCTATTGAAGGTGATGCCCCAGCATGGCTGTTGTCCAATGACTGAAACAAGTAAAAGATAAATGATAAAATAGAATGAACCTAAAGCAAAATCTATTTTGTTATAGTTTCTCAATTGTGAAATGTGAATCTGTGGAACTTAATCAATAGCCAATTCATAGTTTATAACAACGTTTCACTGAACAAAATTATATCACCAAAAAAAAAAAAAAAATGAATGGTAAATAAAATAAAATATATAATAAAATAACTATTCAAATTACCATTATTCTGAGATTCTATTATTTGTGTCTCTGATTCAGTCAACTGTTATAAATTGTTAAATTGTCATCCTTGTGAGGATATTTATGAATATTAGTAGAAAGATATTAAATAGACAAAGCAGAAATAGTTGTCCTTGTACTGTTAAATGTACTTTCAGACTTGCTGTACTATCAGTGATATATGTTACTGTTACCTAAGATTTGATAAGTTTCCTTGATCAGGGCTGATCTGTGACTAAATGATAATGACAACAAATCCTAGAAGACAGGAAAAGTTCTATGGAAACCTCAAGAAAGTGTTCATTAAAATTTTGCTTTATGGACAAAGAGTATAAGGAGTATAGGGCTGGCTTCTCAATTTCTTTGGTGTATATATTCCTCCCTAGATGGGACCCCCGTCCATCGCAGGATTTCTCAGTTTTTCCAGCTGAGTAGAATGGAGCATCATGAAATGAAGTGTTTTGCTCAAGGAAACAACACGTCGCCCTGTCCAGGAATCGAAACCACAATCTTACAATCATGAGTCCAACATCCTAACCACTAAGCCACGTGCCTTCACATTTTAATCAAAAGTAGCAGTGATGACTCCACTCCATGAAATGTACCAGTTGAGCTCATTACACTTAGAAAAATATCAGAAAAAAAAAAAAAATTATACAAATTGATGATAAAAAACTCCCCCACAAAACCACTCTGAAAGTACCTGAGGCACTCAGTGGGGAATCTGGTAAGGAAGGATAGGAAACGCATTTGGAAGTGAGAAAATGATGATAACAATAAGCAAGATATAAAAAATACCCTTAAATTTTGTGTGTACGTATGTGTGTATGTATGTATACATGTGTATGTGTGTATGCATGTATGCATGTATGTATGTATGTATGTATGTGTGTATGTGTGTATATATGTGTGTGTGTATGTATGTATATATCTATATTATGTATATATATATGTGAGTGCGTGTGTGTGTATATATAATGTAAGCTATATCTCTATAAATATGTGTATGTGAATGTATCTATCTATCTATCTATCTCTCTCTCTCTCTCTCTCTCTCTCTATATATATATATATATATATATGTATAGATATATGTGTGTTAGTATGTATGTATGTATACCATGTGCGCTCACACACACACACACACACACACACACACACACACACATACACACATACACACGCATGCAAGCACACACGCATTATATAGATAAATTCAATCAGATTACAGGAAGACAAATGATTTGTATATTTAAAAAGGAAATGCAAGTGAGGTATTGAAGGGAAGGAAAGCTGAGGGTGACAACTGAATAAATCTTAGTAGGCTTGATATGATATTAGCAATATATAAAAAGAAGAGAGAGAGAGAGAGAGAGAGAGAGAGTTAGTTGAGAATGAGTTTGTTTACTACTGATGTGGTGGTGGTGGTGGTGGTTGATACTTTGAGGTAATGCTGATGGTGGGGATGGTTGTAGAGGCGATGATGGTGATGATAGTGGTAGTGGTGGTGGTGGTAGTGGTGGTAATGGTTAAAGAAGAGCAACAAGGAAGGTTGTCTTGTCTCTGTGGCATGAGATCAAAGGTGAGTGATAGACAAAATAGGTTGGTTTAATCAGCTGGCTAGCCTCGTTTTGGAGACTATTGATAGTTGGAAAAGGTTCTCTTCTTCTTAGGCATTGGTGGAGTTTTATTCAATTATTGATCTTTGAAAAAATCCTTGTTTTTGTACTGGCTGATTTCTCCTTACTGTAATGTTTAACTGAAGTACAGCATTACTTGATGTGTTAGAAGCAAACGAGTCTTTACGGGCAGCAGAACAGTTTAAAAAAAAGGAAGAAGAAAAGAATATATAATCAAAAATTCAAATACATTATGGTGATGTCATTACAATTTAATTTTATGATTTTCTATTGCTTATAATGCAAATAAAATACTGGTTGCTTTCTTCAGAATTTTAGTCAGATATTCTTAGAATTTGCAACTACCTTTGGCAATTATACTTCAAATATATTCCATAAATTAAAATGCAGCGAAATTATGGGCCATTTTATGGCTTACAGTTAAATGAGGTTATATGGGGAAATAAATGATACTAGTTCAATATTAGCTGTTAGCTGTGTGTTGTCTCCAATGAGTTGCCTGGTTGGCATGTTGCCAAACTACTCTACTGTTTGTTCTGTGATTGACGCTTTAATGTTCAACTTGTTATTATCTTCCTGTAATGTTTTGAGAATAATTCTAGAATTTCAAAAGACACTTCAGTTGCAACTTCATCCTGAATTCTCACAATTTGTTGTTGCTATTGTTGTTATTTTTGTTGTTGATGTTATTGTTAGTGTGGTAATGTTTTTCACCCTCAGGTCAGCCTTGATCGAGCAGATCTTTAATCAAATTCATTTCAGCCACGACCATTTGTCTTTTTTGTAGATTTAAGTCTACACTGTTTAATGCAGACGTTTTCTACTCTTTTTTTGTGTGCCTATGAACCCCTTTGATTCCTAGTTTACTCTTCTGGGCCCCCATAGCCATTTGCTGTGTTTATAAAAAAGATCTTAATGTAATTTTATAATTGAATATTATTAGGAATTGTATAAAAAAATTAAAATATTTTGTGAATTGTAAATGTATAAGTAATTTATTGCACATAAATTTTAACAAAAAATTTTACATGGACCCGAGTTGAGAACCAGTGGTCTAATGCTTGCCTCATTTTCTAATATGATGGGTATGATTTGAAAGAATTTAACTGCTATTTCTTAGAAGTTGAGTTCTAATACACTTGGGAAAGGCATGGACATCACAATTTCTCAGACGCTCTCTTGTTGAATTGTTATAGTTATTATTGGTTAGATGTAGAATAGAACATAAAGGCAGCCAGCTATATACTTCTGATGTAAAACCATGTTTATTATCTCTATGTGTTGGGATAAATAAATAACTTGAAATGCCAAAGAAACCAGTGAGGCTCTATCTCAACAAAAATCAGTTAATAATTTCAAAAACTGAATAATCTGTGGGACTAGGGGTGAGTAAAGTCTTTATTAATCTTGTGAACCTTATTTGTTGTGGTATAGGGACAGTACAGCCGAGGGTTATAACATATGACACAGGTTGTCATTCTGAGACTGATATTAAATAACACACACACATGTATGCACACATGCACTCATGCATAGCCATATGTGTGCACACACACACAGACAGAGAGACACACAGACACACACACATACACACGCATTTATTCCCATTAGGAAGAAACACATCATAAACCCACTTACCAGTAATTATTCTCAATACTGACTCAGCAGGGCATAAACAGAATTCAGAGGGGTAAAAATAAAATACTGAAAAACATTTGAGTTTGCACCTACCGTTTCTTTAACATTCTTTTGTTGTTTGATTTATCATAAAAGTTCTATATATACATGGATCCAAAGATGCCATCAAGGTACTACTGCCCAGTGCAATATGATGCTGTTGCTAAAACAATATACAGCACCATCTGAAAAACAAAAAAAGACTGTCCTGGGATAAATACAGAGAATTCTCCTGTTATTGAACACATACAAAAAGATCAACCCCCAAAATATTGGTGGAACATTCCCATCAAAACTTCTACCAAGTACAAGCACAAAAGGCCAGATGTAGCTATGTGGGACAGACAAGAAAAAGTACATACCATCATAGATGTTAGCTGTCCTGTTGATGTGAATATCTCTTTGAAAATCAGAGAGAAAGAGGATAACTACCGACAGCTGTTATGAAATCTCCAGCTTTTATATCGAGATTATATATTTTACCTTTATAAATTCACCTTTGATAATAATTGGTGCTCTTGGTTTTCTTAGTAAATGTCTAAGTGGCAATCTGGAAAAATTAGTGTTTTCAGAAAAAGAAGTCAACCAGCAAACATGCATATTACAAACAAAATCTGTAAGTGAAACAGTAAAAATATGCAAGACTTTTCTCAAGTTCAACATGTTACATTGAATGCAAGTGGCACAAAAAAAAAAGCACCCAATCCACAATGTGAAGTTGTTGAAGATAGGAAGGACATCCAGTCATAGAAGCCATGCCAAAACAGACATTGGAGCATGATACTGCCCTCAGACACATCAGATCATGTCAAACCATTTAACCTGTGTCAGCATGGTATATGGACATTAAATGATGATGATGATGATGTAAGCATATATAAATAATTTGTGTGACTGTGTATGTATGCATGTATGTATGTATGTATGTATGTA
>NC_068986.1:30592750-30594676 GCF_001194135.2 Octopus bimaculoides | reverse complement strand
TATATGTCAGCATGGCATATGGACATTAAATGATGATGATGATGTAAGCATATATAAATATGTGTGATTGTGTATATATGTATGTATGTATGTATATATATAAATGTATGTATATGTACATACATACATATATATATACAGTCACACATATTATTTATATATGCTTACATCATCATCATCATCATCGTTTAATGTCCATATGCCATGCTGACATATATATATATATATGCGTATGTGTGTGTGTTTGTCTCCACATATCGTTGCTGTGACACAGTTTTTGGGAAGTGATTTGTTTGTCATCTCATAAATAAAATGTCTTATTTGACAGGTTGATATACAAAAACCTTTGCAATATAGTATCTTACCTGAAAACAAGTGTGGATTGTCATTCAACAAAGCTTCTGGCAGTAGAGCACTGTCCTGAAAAGGTCAATGGAACCTATGTAAACATAGGAAGAAGCAGATATAAAAATGATGACGACGATGATGATGATGTAGATGAAGATATAAGATTTTGTGCCAAATCAAAAAAGAGACCAATATTGAGGGAATGGCAGAAATGGACTCAGATGTTTTCTCTGTTTTAGTCTTGTTTCTCAACCTTCTTATTTCTTTACTGCCCACAAGGGGCTATACACTGAGGGGAAAAACAAGGACAGACAAACGGATTAAGTCGATTATATTGACCCCAGTGCGTAACTGGTACTTATTTAATCGACCCCCGAAAGGATGAAAGGCAAAGTCGACCTCAGTGGAATTCGAACTTAGAACGTAACGGCAGACGAAATACCGCTAAGCATTTCGCAAATCACGTTAATGTTTCTGCTAGCTCGCCGCTTTTCTTCTTATTTCTTTATTGCCCACAAGGGGCTAAACATAGAGGAGACAAACAAGGACAGACAAAGGTATTAAGTCGATAACATCGACCCCAGTGCGTAACTGGTACTTAATTTATCGACCCCAAAAGGATGAAAGGCAAAGTCGTCCTCGGCGGAATTTGAACTCAGAACGTAATGGCAGATGAAATAACGCTAAGCATTTTGCCCAGCGTGCTAACGTTTCTGCCACCTCACCATCTTAAGCCAGCTCACTGCCTTACCAGCTTGCCGCCTTTCAACCTTCTGTGAGGATCAAGGGACAAACCCTGTTCTGTCAGCATTATGTTTCTTCAGTTGGTGATTGATAAAATAAATATCAGAGTAACTGTAATTCTAAATATCTCCACCTCTAAGTTGGTGAATTTCATTCCAGTATTATAAGAAATTATCATTTTAACTACATTACATGCCATAATTAATTAGCACCAGTAATTAGTCTACATACTTTCTGTTTGGTTTGGTTAACATTAAAAAATCTGCAAACTCTGTATGCTTTAATTAAAAAGAAGATCTGTACGAGCTAATTAAAAATCTGTAACAGCTAATTAAATATTTTGTTTTATTTTTTACTCTATTAATTATTAATATCAAACAATTAATGCTTTACATCATGGTAGAGTCATGTGAGCTAATTAATACTTAATTATACTACACTTTTATGAAAAAAAAAACATAACTATAGATCAGTGGCACCAGTCCTTCCTTCTAATTGGACAGATTTCTGACTAAAGTTGTATAAACATTACAAGTAACTCCTATTCTGGAACAATTATATAAGCAAGATGTTATCATTTAGTAGTTGACCTCTTAGTTTTGAATAAACCATAGAAATATGGATATTTTATTTTACTGTAAATATCATTTGCTGTTACAATTGTTGTAGCTATTGTTTATTTTCTGCCAAATGATGAGAAATCAAGTTCTGTTTTGTTCTGACAAATAATACTACAAAATAAAAGCAAATCTTATCTTTGTTGTTCAGTCAGTGGAAATGCTAGTATACATACATATATGTATGTGTGTGTGTGTGTGTGTGTGTGTGTGTGTG
>NC_068986.1:30591027-30591685 GCF_001194135.2 Octopus bimaculoides | reverse complement strand
TGATCTTCTGTTATTGACAATTAGTAACAAAGGCCTGTTGAGTTTTATCATTAACACTTAATGTTGTCGATGGCAACCTTGTGCACTTTACATTAAGCAATGTTTACCATGACATTTTGTGACTCTCTTTCTTTCTCTCCATATGTCTTTCACACTTTCTCTTTTTCTCTTGCTTTCTGTTTGTCCCCCCCTTGTCAAAATATTTATTGCTATGCCATAGAGGTAATTAGGGAGACACCAAGACTTTTTCCGTGATAATAGCAAAAACAAAGAAGAAAGGCATTGACTCAAACACAACAAATAAAAATGCACATAATGTATTTTTTTTTATATGTATATATATATATATATATATATATATTTGTTGTTTTAAAATTCAAACCAGCCAGTTGGGTTGTCATATCTAACATATGTTTGTTTCTTGATTGGATAACTAAACTATCCAATGTTTCATCGTCTCGAGAAACATTGATTTTTTCTTAAGATTGTTCTATTTTATTGTTGTTGAATTGTGGCTCAGGTAAGGTGATAAGGTGTGTGTGTGTTTGTGTGTGTGTGTATGCGTGTGTGTGTGTACATGTGTGTATTTGTATGAATAACATATCATCATCATCATCATCATCATCATCATCACCACCACCACCACCACCACCACCAC
>NC_068986.1:30589841-30590638 GCF_001194135.2 Octopus bimaculoides | reverse complement strand
TATATATATATATATATATATATGTATGTATGTATGTATATATATAATATGTATGTATGTATAATAACAATAATCCTAGGATGGAATTTATAAACATTTGATGCATCACTGCATGCATTTCCACAAATCACGTGACTTTTAAGATTACAGTCCATATTTCTGGGATGATTACAGTGTAGTCTGTAGTATCCTTGGGCATCTGGTTGATCATCATCATTGATTCATTTCACATTAGCGGATGAACCACCAAGGGATTTTTTTTCTCTTTTTACTGGTATAATGGAATAGGAGCTTTATTTGCATGTCCAAAACGTTAGCATAAACAAATATCTAAAAGATATATATATATATATATATATATATATATATATATATACACTTCAGTTTGAAATTATAAACTGAGAAGTGTTATAGACAAGCAGTATTAATAATCAGTTACATGCAAAATCAATCTTTCTTAATAAGGGAGAAAGACACTCTTCAATTGTTAGAGTCTCTCTCTTTCCCTTATTAAAGAGAATTGATTTTGCATGAAATCAATTGATAATATTGTTTATCTATAACATGGTCCTTTGTTTATAAATTTACCTATATATATATATATGTATATGAAGAAGAATGTTCTCTATGTGGCTTGTGTGTTTTCTCGTCTACGTTTTGTTTGCAATGTCCTGTACCCAGATATGCACCTATACATACAGGTGGATGTCGGTATGCACACACCTGTACGTATATATGCATATACTCATTTACTATTTGTTGTTATATATATATATATATATATATATATATATATA
>NC_068986.1:30586107-30589205 GCF_001194135.2 Octopus bimaculoides | reverse complement strand
TATATATATAACAATTAGAAAATGGAGGATAATATGCTGAACCCAGCTATTTGCAGACGGTGTATCCCGTTGAATTCATTAGTTTAATTCATAGCAAAAGTGACAAAAAAAGGAAGAAAAGAAAAAGAAAGAAAGAACCAAAGCACAGGTGTCCATGGCAGATCCCTTAGTGGGTTGAACCCCCAACCCCTAAGTCTCTCACGTTATATATATATATCATGCATATATATATACAGATACACATATATAAACACACACATATATATTAATACGAATTACCATATGTTGTGTCTATATGTGTATATAAGGATTTTCCATCTCTTTCAATGAAAACCATTAGTATATCTAATATGGATGACACTAGTATGTTCATCAAAACAAGAGATTGAAATATATTCTTAAATGGGATGAAAATCAGCAGAGGAGAATTCCCTCAGGTTTCTTGTGAAAAACAATATTAAAGTACAACATGCATGTTGTACAGTATTATTGTATAACATGCATGTTCTACAGTGTTAATGTATGATGTGCATGTGGTAATATTTAGGGTATGCCTCAGTACTTTGTTTCATTGTAAGCAATGTTATGAAAGAACAACCTGTTTGAATTTAGAATCTAAGATTTCTTCAACTGAAATAAGAAGCTGATTAATAATAGAAATAGGGAAAATGTAAAAGAAGGGAAAAGAAAAAAGACTTTAAAAAGGAAAAAAAAAATGGAGAAGGGAAAAAATAAGGAATTTCAATGGTTCTCTTTTTTATCATTACTGGAGATTAATTCAAGTTTCCATGGTAAATGAACATTGCTGTATCTTGCTGAAAGCTGTACGATATCAGGATGTGAGGATTATAAAAATGTTTAGAGTAAGATCGTTTTTAGTTAAGCAGAATAGCTATGAAAGCTATTGACTTATTTGTTGAAAATATGATGTTGATGGTGTTAGTGGCAGTGATGCTGGTGGGAGTGGTGGAGAAGGAAAAGGGGGTAGTGTTGAGGATAACTCTCATAAAACGATTCTACATACATTTGTTCTTATCTTAGTGTCTGTGTGCCTGGCTATCTGTGTGTCTATCTGTCCATCTGTCTATCTGTCCATCTGTCTATCTGTCTAAGTATTCTGTATGCCTGGCTATCTGTGTGTCTATCCGTGTGTCTGTCTGTCTGTCTGTCTGTATCTGTCTGTGTGCCCGTCTGTGTGTCTGTCGGTGTGCCTGCTTGCATGTCTGTATTTCTGTCTGTTTCCGTGCATCTGTTTACATGACTATCTGTGTCAGTCTGTCTGTGTGGCTATCTGTCTGTTTGCCTGCCTGCCTGCCTGTTATCATACATATAGATATATGCATATTTAGCAATAAGAGTAATTGTGCAAAGATAAAAGGGCCTAAAGAAAAATAAAAGTAGCCTGTCATTTAAGTCCATCATCTTTTTGATTGGTAATAATTGAAAGTGGAACATGTCTGTTCCAAGAAAAGAAAACGACAAAATTGTGTCAGACAAATAGGAGTAACGTTGCAGCCTGATTCTTTAAGAGAACGCTGCATTCACCTTAGTAATTTAGTTAGACACCTTGTATGATTGTGTGTAGATGAAAGATACAGAGATGAAGGAAGAAAGAGAGGATGAGAGAATAAATATGAGTGTCCTCTGCAATGATTGGCTTTTAAGTTAGTTGCAGTTTGGCCATTGGGTGTTGCAGAATGTTCATGCTGATCAGTCTAGTTGTAAAAAACAACTGATATTGAACTAAGCCTTAACTTAATGCATGATTGCATCTTTCTCTGTTTGTCAGTCCAGCTGTGCCTGTGATTGTATTTGTTTGGTCCTCTTCCTGTTGTTTGCTAACCTTTTTATGAGCCATGTTTAATTTAATTAATGTTTGACTGATTTTCAATCAAACAATTTTGGGATTCATTAAAACTTTTGCTGACATCATTCAAACATTTAAGGGTATATTTGTTGGGTATCATTTTTTAGTCTTTTCATGATATCATCCTTTAATGTGAAAGATCCTGTTTTGTTGTTTACTAAAACCTAGTTGAAAAAAAGAATCCATGTTCAAATTGAGACCTGTTACATTACTCTCCCATCAGAGAGTTGGCTATGTATTGACGAGCAAATGAAGATGTAAGTGTAGCAGGTTGTGCTACTATCCATGCATGCATACATGATGGCTGTTGACTTGCTAGGCAAGTATGACCATCACTGACCAGTTATCTTGTTTCTGTTTTCTTTTTATATTAAAAATTATATATTCATATATATATTTTTTATATATGTATATATAAAGGAGACCACTAGGTGGACTGTTAATGTGCTAGAAGATCACAAGATCTCAGATATTTTTCTGAATCTCCTTGATTCTTTTTATGTGCTTGTTCCCTGGTATTAAATTGATATTAATTGATATCCAATTTTTTACCCTACTGTTTTTATTTTTTATATATATATATTTTATATTTAAAATTTTTTTAGTGACCATAGCCTCTACAATGGCTCTTAAATCCAGTAAGTAACTCGAAATTTTTTTGTTGCAAATGTTTTGCACACACACACACACACACACACACACACACACACACACACACACACACACACACACACAGAGTGTGCTTCCACACTGAGCCTCCACACAGTTTCTGTATGTCAGTTTTGTTCACATGGCATTGGTTGGCCTGAATCTATAGTAGAACACTCTTGCACAAAGTGGCTTGCAGTGGGATAGAACACAAAACCACATGGCTGGGAAGCAAATGCCTTAACCACCCCTCCATTCTTATGTATGTATGCTTCTATGTGTTTAGGTATAAGTATGCCGGGTGAAAATGCGGCATCATTTTATCATTGTTATCTCGTTTAACTAATTTAACTAATATTGTTTACTAATTTGATTAATGTTCTTATTATCACGTTTACCTAATTACATGTTTAACTAATTTAATAATATGTTTTATAGCTTTATGAATAGATAGATTGATATCTGGTGCCTCTGAATGTCTGAGTTATATGCTTTTACATGTGTGTGAAAGTATGGATGTGTGTGTGTGTGTGTGTGTGTGTGTGTGTGCATGTATGTATGTATGTGATTATATATATATATA
>NC_068986.1:30578382-30583653 GCF_001194135.2 Octopus bimaculoides | reverse complement strand
CAGGCGGTACTGGCAACGGCCACGCTCAAAATGGTGCATCTCATGTGCCACCCACACAAGAACCAGTCCAGGGGCACTGGCAACGATCTTACTTGGCTTGCCGGGTCTTCTCACGCACAGCACATTTCCAAAGGTCTCGGTCAGTAGTCATCGCCTCGGTGAGGCCCAATGTACGAAAGTCTTGCCTCACCACCTCAGCCCAGGTCTTCCTGGGCCTACCTCTTCCACGGGTTCCCTCAACTGTTAGGGTGTGGCACTTTTTCACGCAGCTATCCTCATCCATTCTCACCACATGTCCATACCAGCGCAATCGTCTCTCTTGCACGATATATAAATATATGCATATATGTACATCTATATGTATACATGCATGCATATATGGGTACAGGATACCACAAAAAAAATGTTAAACACAATGAGAAACGAAAACAGAAACAAACTTTTTTTCGAACAACAAAAAAAAAACAGAGAAACGAGACATGCAACATAAAGAATATTTCCCTTCATCAGTTGTCCTTGTCTATCTATCTATCTATCTATCTATCTATCTATATATATATATATATATATATATACGTATATGTAGGTGTGGCTGTGTTGTAAGAAGTTTCTTTCTCAACCACATGGTTTCAGGTTCAGTCCCACTGTATAGCATTTTGGGCTCAAGAACAAAATGCATTGCCCGGTCTAGGGATTGAAACCAGATCTTGCAATCATGAGGACAAACACTAAATGCTAGACCACAAGCCTTCACATGTTATTTATATGTAGGCGTGACTGTGTGTTAAGAAGCTTGCTTCCCAACCACATAGTCCCAGGTTCAGTCTACCAAATCCACTCACAAGGCTTTGGTCGGCCCGAGGCTATAGTAGAAGACACTTGCCTAAGGTGCCACGCAGTGGGACTGAACCCAGAACCATGTGGTTGGTAAGCAAGCTACTTACCACACAGCCACTCCTGCACCTATGTAGATAAATGATATATATGATGGACCAATTTCAGCTTCCATCTTCCAAATCCACTTAGAAGGCTTTGGTTGGCCTGAGACTAAAGTAGAAGACACTCAACCAAGATAGCATGCTGTAGTACTGAACCGGAACCATGTGGCCGGGAAGCAGTCTTCTTACCACACAGCCACACCTGAGTCTATATATATAAATATGTGCATGTGCGCATGCATGACTGGTATGTTCACCATCATCAATTCATTTTTTTTTTCAATAAAATAGTTTTTAACTATTAATGGTGAGATACTATGGATATATTTTCTTGGTAAATTTTCCTTGTGGTGAACTTTCCTCACGGTAAATTGATGGTGGTGAACTTTCCTCACCGTGAATCGATGGCAGTGAACTTGCCTGTAATCATGTCTGCGCATGTGTGTATGTTTTTAAATTTATTTATACATTCACCTTTAAAGAAGAATTATTTTCATTTTTGTGATAGCATCTTTTAGACAATTAAGCGTATCCTTCTATATTTCTATGTCTGTAGCCTTGCAGGCTATAATCTTGTTAGCCCTACTAGCACTATAAATCAAAGTAGCTGATTTGTATTTATCTGTAGCTGTACCTTGGTTGATTTTAAAATCATCCTGCATTATAGATTATGTATATTTGTATGTATAAAGCAGTTTAATCTGACTTACTCTTTTAATCTTTTACTCTTTTACTTGTTTCAGTCATTTGACTGCGGCCATGCTGGAGCACCGCCTTTAGTCGAGCAAATCGACCCCAGGACTTATTCTTTGGAAGCCTCGTACCTATTCTATCGGTCTCTTTTGCCGAACCACTAAGTTACGGGGATGTAAACACACCACCATCAGTTGACAAGCGATGTTGGGGGGGGGGGAACACAGACAATAATATTTAACAAAATTTTCTGTTGTGGATGTTGATGGTGATGATGGTGATGATGATGATGATGATGATGTTGTTGCTATTGTTTACTTCCAAGTCAGTTCTGATGGAGCAGACTTATGACCAAAGGCTTTCCAGTCATGATCATCCTGTCTTTTTAGAGGTGAGTAGGATTACGTTATCCAGTGTGTTGACCCCCGACCCTCCCCTTATTTAAGACGACAGTAAGGTATAATTTTGTGGTTCATGATGATGACAATGATGAAAGCATTGCTATCAGTGTAGAAGTTATCAGGGGAGTGTCTGTGTGTATGATTGAATGAGTGCAGCTGACTGTGCACCGGCACATAACTAATGATGGGAAGATGTGATTGATCAGACACACATGCTTTAATTGCAGGAGATACTGGAAATCAAAGGCTTTATATTGAAGCAGTTATGGGCAAACTTACTCAACCATCATCATCATCATCATCATCATCACTAAAACTGCCGCCATCATCATCATTGTCATTTTAATGTTGACTTTTCCATGTTTGCATGGATTGGACTGAATTTATTAATGCAGGTTTTCTATGGCTGTCACCAACCCATTCGTGTTTCTAAGCAAAGTAATATTTTCTCATGGCCAGGCATGTTTTCAAAGAGTATTGGAAACGAATGACATTCATTTACAACAATCATGCAATATGAACACAAGGAGACTCAAACATACGTATTTTGGTTAGCCTGGGGGCTCTAGTAGACAGATTTAGGGTTTTGGTTAGCCTGGGGCTCTAGTAGACAGATTTGGCCAAAGTGCCATGCAGTAGGACTGAACTCAGAACCATGTGGCTGGAAAGGAAACTTCTCAACCATTCGGCCATGCCTGCATGGTAATATTAAATTACAGACAGTAATATATTATTTCAGTCAGATTAGTTCTCAACCTGGATGGTAGCACCTCCCTTGTGGTTCTGTGAGCTCTTAAAGAGATGGCATTTATCAAGGGGACACTATGGGGTGCACCTACCGTTTGAAGGTGGGTGTGTGATAAAATATTGGTTTCAAATTTTGGAACAAGGTCAGCAATTTTCGTGGGCGGGGTAAGTTGATCACATCAACCCCAGTGTTCAACTGGTACTTATTTTATTGATCCTGAAAGGATGAAAGGTAAAGTTTACCCACAAAAGACGAAAGGTAAAGTCAACTCTGGTAGCTTTTGAACTCAGAATGTAAAGTTGGAAGAAATGCTAAGCATTTTCTCCAACATAGTAATGATTTTGCCAGCTTTCTGCCCTAGTGTGGTAAAAATAGTAAAAACATGTGTTTAAACTACAAGAATTGTATTTGATTTCATTGATAAAATATTGAAACCAAATACAATTCTTTTAGGTAAGTCTGAGGAAGAAAGGAAGCATCCATGACTTTTTTTTTTACCAGACTGCTGAGATTGAATGAAAGTAGGTGGATGGTAAGTGAGACATAAATCATAACATGTGTGTTGCTTATAGTAGGATGCATTATCAAGTTTATTCTCATATAGGATGCTTGATCTGATTGCTTATAAATCAGTAGATTCCAGTAAAAGCACCTAACCCCAAATGGATTAAGTCTTGTTGGTTTTGCATTGTCATCAATGCTTCTGTAACTCGGTTTTGTTTTTCTTGGTAGTAGGGCTGGCTCTATGTAAATCCATTTATACTTCTAGGAAGAGGTGGTCCATGTTAGACTGGCTTCTATCCTTTGACCTGTCCAGTATGGGAGGCCCCTACCAGAAGCTTGTGTTCCACTAACATAGCTCTCAGGGCCATTGAGTTACACAAACCACTGCACCACAAGGGCTGGACCTTCTGGTGGAAGGTTATTGTAGATGATACTTTGTCAAAGTACTAGCTGGACAATAGGATTGAAACATGAACAATATGAACCTTGAAATAATGTGAACTCTGAATGATTTGATTAAAGCCAAATTTTTATCCATAACGCCAAGCTTGCATCCATAAACATTATTCCTTGTGCCCATACACATCTACGAACTCTGTGCCGATGATTCTCTAGTCTTGCATCAATTATCTTCCATACACTTCTACGCCAACGCATAACATGTTTTATGTCATTTTATGCACATCCTAACCATTTACTATGGTTAATAGATCTCTTAAGGGTGTATTGTTCAGAAACTTTTTGGATTTAGAGGATAGGTGTTTTCTTTCTTTTTAGTTTTAGTTTTTATTGTTTCTAATGAAATGCAAAAAAAAAAAAAAATCTCCCTTTCTCTCTCTCTCTTTAATTGCTTTGTTGTCAATCTAAAGGAATACATCAAGAAGCCAAGAAGCAAAGAAGATTAATTTTTCTGCCAACTGAATCAGTTGCTATATTTCCTGTCAATCACAAAAACCAGGGGTTGTTATCATTGCACTTACTCCCTTTCTTTTTCCACTTTTCCTCGCTTCCTGTTTCTATTATATAAAAGTATTGAAAAGAACAGGTTTGTATGTTTAGATTCCCTATTTTATACTCTGTTTCTGGCCCCTAACCACTGACTGTCTCCCACTAATCATTGACCAAACTGTTGTCTAATATCAAGTTTGTAGGATTAATTAAAAAATATGAAGAAATCTCACTTCAGACTTCTTATTGGCTGCTTTAGCTTTGAGCTAATACTTTCCAGTACTTTTTTTTCTGTTGCATTATAATTTAATTGAAATTCTTTTTACTTTGAATATTTGTTTCATCAGCTGGATTCCGTTCCTTTGGCTAAAATACTAACAAAACAGGCAAAACATCCAGTAAGGTAATAGTATGCCTTAAAATATAAGGCATCAATCATGTCAACTGACCAATGGGCATTCTCACTGTTGCTTAGTTTCAGAAAGAATTCTATTGTACTCTTTGCTTTTTATGATATCATACACATGCATTCACTCACACAAACACTTGGATGTATGTGTACATGGAAACATATAAATCCCATCAGCAACATTATGGTCCTTTTCCTCTTATTCTGTTTCCTGCTCCTCCTCCATCTTATCATCATCATCATCATCATCATCATCATCATCATTGTTGTCATCATTGGTGCTGCCATTACATTGTCCATCATTAACACCATTGTTACCAAGAGCACTGCTGTCATCACCATCACCATCACCATCACCATCACCATCATCATTATCATCATTGCCAACATTGTCATTATTCTTACCATTACTGTCATATCTTCATCATTACTGCTGCTGCTGCTGCCAACATTATCACCCTCACTGCCACAGCCACTGTTGCTACTGCCAACATCATCACCACCACCACCACCACCACTACCACCTGCATTGTTATCACTATCACCTGCCTCATTATCTTCATCACCTGCATCATCATTATGTCCTCCCTACATAACCACCACCTACACTCCTCCTCCTCCTCCTCCTCC
>NC_068986.1:30573441-30577606 GCF_001194135.2 Octopus bimaculoides | reverse complement strand
TATACATATATATATATGTATATACATATATATATGTATGTATATACATATCTATCTATCTATCTATCTATATATATATATATATATATATACATACATATATATGTACATACACCCACCTACCCACGCACACACACACACACACACACACACACACACACATGTATATGTATATACATACACATATATAAAAGAAATTTGTTAAAAATGCAGAAACCATATAACCATAAAATTGCATTAGTTTCATTTTATTACAATGACAACAACAACAACAACAACAACAGCATGAATAAAAAAAAATGACTGAATAAAAATAAACCTTGCTGTACAGACAGACAGGTTAATATTTCTGTTGTTCGGTACAAGGTGAATATTACTGTTGTTCAGTACAAATGGCAGACATCTGTCAAGCTGAAGAACAGAGGCAGAATTTGTGTGGGTAGAGTTTTGTTGTGGTGGAGATCTATTCATTCAGAACAAGTGAAACCAATCACAGTTATGTCAAAAAGTTCCCTTTAAACTTAAAAACTTTTTTTTACGCAACTTGTAGATAAACCTGTGACTTCAGAATCTGAACTAAGAACACTCTACAGTTAGTGATATACTACTGAACTTTAACCCTTTCTCTTCCTTCTCCCCCTTCACATATCCGTCTTTTATAAAAAAAAAATATTTGGCATTCCAGTTTAGAAATTATTATTTCTTTATTATGCATGAGAGATTGATTTATTTGATAGAATATTTGATTTAAAACAGAAAAAAAAAATCTCTTTGGTGCAAGTTGAAATGAGCACGTAATTCACTTTCACAACTGAAGAATGCCAATGGCTCCAAGATTCTATAACTCTGAAATGAGATATCATTGTGGATAAGAATTGATTTCTTTCAGATGTGATCTTCAAACATCTTTGTGTGTATATAAAACAATATTTATGCCAATATTTTATCTAAATGTTGACAGGTATCGTATTATTTAGATTTTGCATATAACATCATGCTATAGATATATATATAAAATATTTTTACTGTGGCACTTCAGAAGACAATATTTGAAACATGTATGTGTGTGTGTGTGTGTGTGTGTGTGTGTGTATGTGTGAATGTGTGTGTGTGTGTGTGTGTGTGTGTGTGTGTGTGTGTGTGTGTGTGTGTGTGTGTGGCAGTGGAAGGTTATTTCACAATGGTGTGAAAAGCAATTAAAAAAAGTATTCAATGCTTGTTAGGGTAGTAGATTAATAATGTTTATTCAAATTTGGATTTGTTAGATGGAAACTGAAAGAAGCCCATCATATATATATGTGTGTGTGTGTGTGTGTCTTTATGTTTGTGTTTGACCCTGTAACTTAGCAGTTTGGCAAAACAGATTAGGCTTTAAAAAAATATTAAGTTCTGGGGTTGATTTGTTTGACTAAAATTCTTCAAGGTGATGCTCCAGTATGACCGCAGTCTAGGATAAAAGATAAATGTAAATTAAGGTTAAAAGATGATATTGAATGTAATCGCAATCCTGTAAAAAACAAACAGAAAAACACAAAAAAACATATGATTTCTCTTCAAACAGCTTGTATTATTCCACAACTTTGAGGTGTGGAAAGTGTTGATTAAAATTTACCTCCTGACTGGCCTTCGTGCTGGTGGCATGTAAAAGCACCCACTACACTCTCAGAGTGGTTGTCATTAGGAAGGGCATCCAGCTGTAGAAACTCTGCCAAATCAGATTGGAGCCTGGTGTAGCCATCTGGTTCACCAGTCCTCAGTCAAATCGTCCAACCCATGCTAGCATGGAAAGTGGACATTAAACGATGATGATGATGATGATGATGAATGTATGTGTATTAAAATATTATAGGAGGCTATTCTAAGAAAGGGAAACAATCATAATTATAAACTCTTATTCAACTCAATTTACTATCCAGCCAGTCAGAATCTTCTGAAATTGTTTTGTTTATTCTCATTTAGGGAAGCAACTCCTGTAAACAGCAATTAGATTTATTTAATTATTCAAATCATTGTAGTATAAAAGTATAGTGAGAGAATTTTATTCGTTTTGTGTCATTCTTGACTTATGACACGTCTTTAATCGTTTTACTAGAGAGAATCTTTGTTAAGTCATTGTAGATGTTGTCAGGTTTATTCGCAAAAGCTGACAAATAGTACAAATCTTTGATATCAGATGCTTGCTGTCACTTTATATCTCATTAGCTGATCCACAATGTCAGGCAAACAACAAATAGATATCTCCCTAGATAGGAACTTCAAATACTGGAATTTGAGCTGTCAAAGAATTAATGCTATTGTCAGTGGCATATCTTTCCTTAAAAGAACTGGTATCTGATGAGGTGTCATCTTTGTTGATCACCTTTAGAAGCAATGTCTACAGCTTTGCAGATATTTTTTAACACCTTTGATCAAAGTGTTAGTTGGCAGAGAAAAAAAATTTTCCACCTAGAGCCTGTAATAGTCTCATGCTATTGATGGAAATGTAACTTTCTCATTTCTCATTTCTGTTTATCAACAGCTTTTGCTGTCATTGTAATGCAAGTTCTGAGATGAAATAGTGAAATAGTGTATCTCTACCTTCAGAACAGTTTCATCATGCAAGTGGTTAAATGAACATAGTTCCTGATATCTTTCAGGATTTGTTCAGTAACTTCTGAATCATTTTCAGTTCATCTGTTGACGACATTTTAGCTGCTTGCAGCAACTTTCATAAATTGTCTGTATGTCAGTACAAGAATTAGCTGTGATTTAGTTGAATAAAGAAATTAATTACATGTAGTTCCGTCTGGCTATGACCATTGATACAAGAAAGATAACCATCACCTCAAAACACAATGTGGAATAAGAAATTTGAATTTAAAATTACAGAAGAAAATGCTCAGAGTTCACATATCTAATTTCTTTTTATCTTCTATGAAGTTCTTACAATTTCTAGTTGCTCATAGTCATGCATAGCACTATTTCATTATTTTTAGAAATCTTCAGTATGATGTAACCTGTAACTTATTGATTAGCTATTTATGAAAACAATCAATTCATTAAAATTAAAAATGAAATTAATTATTTCAATCTGAGGGAAATTCATGTTTTTCTGTGAATTCATAGTTGTTGGTGTTCTGATTCTTTGTGTTCTGTGTTCAAATCCTGCTAAGGTCAACTTTGCTATTCGTCCTTTTTAGGGTCAATAAAAAAAATGAATGAATCCAGAGCAGTAGATTGGTAGAACTGTTAGAGCGCCAGGAAAGATGTTTTGTAATACCTGTTCTGGCACCTTGCAAAACCTGTGATGAAATTGGCACTAAGCTGTATCTGCTCTAAGATACAAAAAAGGTTCATTCATGAGACGTGACAGCAAAGAAGAGCACACATTCACTCTCTGTATGCAATTAGACTCAGAAATTTTGTGAGGAATCCATTGACCCAATTTGCTGACTATTCTGATGGCTCACAGGTGTCGATGAATGGTTGAATGACCAAATCTAAACTTCTCTGATAGTTCCTCAACACTTACAATAGGATTTTGTTCCACCAGGGTTTGCAGGACATCCTCATTGAGCTCTACAGATCTTCCAGGACGAGGCTTGTCTTCTAGGCTGTAGTTTCTGGCTTGGAATTTCTGGAACCACCGTTGACAATGGTTTACACTTATTGTCTGGTTCCTATATACTGCATTAATATTCCTTGCACTTTCTGTTGTGTTGTTGCCTTTATTGAACCCATAAAGCAAAATATGCCGAATATGCTCCTTTGACATTTCCATTATAGCTTTGAGAAAATAACTGTTAAAATCATACCGCACTCTTCAAAACTTGCAGTAAAAATAAACACAAAGTAAAATTACTACCTGCTTTTATAGCAAGTTGATGCAGGTAGTTTATCCCATCCCCCTCCAACTTTTAGTTCATACAATTGAAAAAACCACATTATTTATGGGATGACTCAATATATATATATATTCTCTTTTACTCTTTTACTTGTTTCAGTCATTTGAGTGTGGCTATGCTGGAGCACCACCTTTTAGTTGAAGAAATCGACCCCAGGACATATTCTTTGTAAGCCTAGTACTTATTCTATCGGTCTCTTTTGCCGAACCGCTAAGTTACGGGGACGTAAACACACCAGCATCGGTTGTCAAGCGATGTTGGGGGACAAATACAGACACACA
>NC_068986.1:30571267-30573332 GCF_001194135.2 Octopus bimaculoides | reverse complement strand
ATATATATATATATATATACGACGGGTTTCTTTCAGTTTCCGTCTACCAAATCCACTCACAAGGCTTTGGTTGGTCCGAGGCTATAGTAGAAGACACTTGCCCAAGGTGCCATGCAGTGGGACTGAACCCAGAACCATGTGGTTGGTAAGCAAGCTGCTTACCACACAGCCACTCCTGCGCCTGTGTTATATACATATTATTTGTTATCTATCTATCTGATTGAATCTTCCATATATTAACATGTACCTCCTTGCAACAATGTAAACTTTCATTTAATCAAGATATCCTTGGCCTGAAGAGTAACCTGCAGTTTCCCACTTCTAAGGGTTCACTCGCTATGAGACATATGTAGCACAGTGGATTTTATCTACTCCACTCCTTAACTCTTGTATATATATATATATATATATGATGGGATGCTGATGAAAAGTTCCTGGCTTTAAGGGTATCACAAAAGGCCTGGTTGGAGGCCCAACTTTCTAAGTTCTTTTACTGGGCTTAGAAAAACTGAAGGACCGCTGCAGTAAGTGTGTGAATATGAGAGGGGAATACGTTGAATAAAATCAGAAACAACTGATCCTCCTGTATTTTCTTTTACCAAAAGCCAGGAACTTTCCAGCACCCCTTCATACACACACACACATGCATGTATGCATGCACACACACACATACATACATAAATACATACATACATGTTGTTGGCACTCCATGGCTTACGACGTCGAGGGTTCCAGTTGATCTGATCAACGGAACAGCCTGCTCGTGAAATTAACGTGCAAGTGGCTGAGCACTCCACAGACACGTGTACCCTTGACGTAGTTCTCGGGAATATTCAGCGTGACACAGTGTGACAAAGCTGACTCTTTGAATTACAGGTGCAACAGAAACAGGAAGAAAGAGTGAGAGAAAGTTGTAGTGGAAGAGTACAGCAGGGTTCGCCACCATCCCCTGCCGGAGTCTCATAGAGCTTTAGGTGTTTTCGCTCAATAAACACTCACAATGCCTGATCTGGGAATCGAAACCATGATCCTATGACCGCGAGTCCGCTGCCCTAACCACTGGGCCATTGCGCCTCCACATACATACATACATAAATACGAAGCTCTAACCAAAATATGACTAAGTTTTAGCAAAAACTCTTTTTTCATGAATGATTTTTTTTTTCATATCCATCTTAAAAATCTTTTTAAGTTCAATTTGCTGCAGTGCAATAAATTTCCTAAGATCCATTGATGTTTCAAGACCTTCCAAACTTTTCAAGACTTTATCTTCTGAAAGCAATGGTTCAGATGGTTGTTGTTATTGATGCTTAAAAAAAAAAAAAAAAAAAAAAAAAAATTTTTAAGAGCAAATCATGAGAATGCTGTTGCATATATTTCGTAGTCAATAATACCAGACTTTGAGGCCATTGATGTTTCAGTTGCTCTCAGCAACCAAGAAATAGTTTGAATGTAATATCTAGCATTAGTTTGTTCTTAAGATGTATTCCTGTGTGTTGGGTTTTGCATTATATTTTGCTATTAATATAGATATCATGACTAATCTTATATTTTATTTTGGGATATTCTATAGTTGTATTATTAACTAATGTTTTTATTTTATCTAATTTTGTTTTTCTCTTGTGCTGTTATTATTATTATTTATATCCAGCCTAGCTCTCTTGTTGTTTAGTCCCATGCCAGGTTGACTGATTAGACATACAATCAAAAGCATTCTAGCCATGGCCGTCCCATCAATTATTCAGGCATCTCATATAATTTTACATTACTAATTATAGCATTAGATATCTTTTTTAAGATGCTATAGTGTTTTTAAAGAAATTTAGTTGCTATTTATATGATTATATGATATAATATGCTGTCATAAATATAAATGATATAGTGTGCTACAGTTAATATATAATATGTAGTGTGCTGTAATGTATACATGTGATAAAGTGTGGTGTAATTAATATATATGATAAAGTGTGCTATAATATATATATATGATATACTCTGCTGCAATAAATATATATGATATAGCATGCTGTAAAATGTATGTGTAATATATATATATGTATGTATG
>NC_068986.1:30568459-30570334 GCF_001194135.2 Octopus bimaculoides | reverse complement strand
TTCGGATGGTGCTTTTTATGTGCCACCAGCACGAGAGCCAGTCAGGTGGCCCTAGCATCAATCACGTTCAGATAGTGCTTTTTACGTGCCACTGGCATGGGAACCAGTCAGGGGGCACTGGCATCGACCGTGTTTGATTCACATAGCGACCTGAATGCTGAGTCTCCTCCGGCAATGCACATGTCAATGTAATTGTTGATGTTTACAGATCTGGAGAATGTACTGCTTCTGAGGTACATGAACTTAACAACAGCCTTCAAGGGTTCCCCTTTGACAGTGATATCTGGTTCTATGTACACCTTCTGCAGGGCAGGTTGGTACATACTCTCTGTCTTCTGAGTACCGATTGTGATGTCAAAATTGTTGCTGGTAGTGGAAAATCCATTCATGCTCAGCTGTGTCTAGGCCTCTGTGGCAATGTTAAGTACACTGTTGTCTGCAAACAGGAAGTTACACACTGAGTCCTGTTCCACCTTGGTTTTGGCCTGTACCTGCCACAGGTTGGAGAGTTTGCCATCAGTCATGAATTTTACCATATTGCTGGTTTTGTTATTGTTGCAGAGAGCATCTGATAGCATGGGCTGAGCACATCATGCTGAACAGTGTAGGCATGTGTGCACATTGGCAAATAACAGTGGTGCTTGTATGTTCAATATAATGCAGAGTTAGACTCATAAATTTTACAAATCAATGTTTATAGTTGAATTTGTAAATTACTTTGCTTAACTGTAGTTTGTTTTCAGACTTTTATTCTTACGATTTGGTGTTGGTGAAAAGATTTTAAATTTTCTTGCTCTGGTAATATAATTATTAGTGTTACTTTATGATTAAGTGTTATCCATGCTGTGTTCAGTTTAACGAGTGCTTTTAATAACATATTTCTTTCTTCTAAAGCCAGGAGGCATTTAGTTCATATAATATACTTTATATGTGTTATGTTTGTTTTTACTGGGTGTTGTGTCTGCTGTAGCTATTGTGCTAAATTGTTAGTTTATTGTTGCATTGTTCAATAACTCAGTCTACTAATTTATTTGAATATTTGTTATTAACTAGCATTTGCTTTATTCCATTGATTTCTTTGAGTAGTGCTGCCACTTTTCTGAGTCTAGATGATATTACTGAAATTATATAACTGCAGGAACATTTGTTATGATCATGCATAGAAAGGGCTTTATTAGTGATTATCATGTAGATTAGTGCTTCTCAAATTGATTTGTAAAAATTGTAGGGTTTTGCAAGATAAACTGTCTTTAAATAAAATTTAAGCTGTCTGAATGGTTTCAGGTTCAGTCCCATGGCATGCCACCTTAGGCAAGTGCTTTCTATTAGAAGCCTGGGCTTACTGAAGTCTCTTGAGTGGATTTGTTAGATGGAAACTAAAAGAAGCCTGTCGCATACATATATATATTTATATATGTATGTATGTATGCATGCATGCGTACAAGTATGTATGCATATACCACCACGACCACCACCACCACCATCATCATCATCAGCTCCATCATCATCATTTTATGTCCGTTTTCCATGCTGGGACGGGTTGGACAGTTTGGCAGGAGCTACACCAGGCTCTATTGTCTGTTCTGGCATGGTTTACAGAATGTACTGGGTGCTTTTTCCATAGTACTATCATCAGTGCTTCTTATGTGACATCAGCACCCGTGCTTTTTATGTGGCATATATATATATATATATATATAATATTATTAGGGACAAAATCCAAAATTACAGGTACAAAACTCAATTAAAATCAATTTATAAAAAATTAAAATTAAATTGAGCCTTATAGATAAAGTATATATAAAATATATATAGTTTTAGGGAAAATAACCAATTTTCAAGAACTCATCGATGAAAATCCACTATCACATATAG
>NC_068986.1:30562801-30568446 GCF_001194135.2 Octopus bimaculoides | reverse complement strand
TATAGAAAAATTAATAATTAAAAGTGCTTTTAATTATTAATTTTTCTATATGTGATAGTGGATTTTCATCGATGAGTTCTTGAAAATTGGTTATTTTCCCTAAAACTATATATATATATATATATATATATATATATATAAAGATCCCCTTCGGTCATGAATGACCATAGGATTGCACCTACAAAAGTCCAGGCAAGGTCGTTTATAGAAGACCAGCAGTTGCCCATGTCTCCCTTCTTCATGCCACCAGTATTGTTCAAGAGAATAAGAATAAGACCATAAAGGAATGTAATGAAGAATGCTACGGATATCATAGATGTAATTCTTACCAGTACGATGAGGAGAATAAATTATGTATTCTGAGTAATGTGATTCAGTTGACCAATGAAATAAATACTAGGCCTAAAAAGAAGATAACTCTTGAAGGTGATGCCACAGTCCAACGACCGAAACATGTGACAGATAAAAGATAAATTACTTCTCTCTCACACACACACACACACACACACACACATACAAGCACATGTGTGCATGTGCACACAAACACATACACACGCACACATACAACACACACACAGGTAACACAAACGCATACATGCGACACACACTCACACGCATGCAACACACCCACACCAACACACATACACTCATGCAACACACACACATGCAACACACACACACAACACATACATACACATGAAACACACACACACAAGCAACAACCCCACCTCCACACACTGAACACATATTTACACACACACAAAGACATGTGTGCACATGCACACAAACACATACATTCACATGCAACACACACACATACAACACACACACATACAACACACACATACACATGTGACAAACACACACACACACACACCTAGCCACCCCCATGCACACACACTGAACATGCATTTACACACACACATACCTGTGCACATGCACACTAACACATACACACACATGCAATACACACACATGCAATACACACACATGCAATACACACACATGCAATACACACACATGCAATACACACACATGCAATACACACACACACATGCAACACACACATATACATGCAACACATACGCACACACACACACAACACACACATACACATGCAACAAACACCCACCCACACACACATATTGAATACACACACACGCGCACACACACACGCACACACACACACACACACTGAATACACACACACAAACACATGTATACAGAATTGTACTTGTTTGGCAGAAGATGTTTCAAACTGAGACAGTTACATCATAAAAGAGTTATGGTGGCTGCTTAAAATACAAAACATATTTGCTTTTGTTTTACGTTGTATTAATATTACATAAAAGAAACAAAAGAAAAATGCTGCACATCTATCTCCTAGTCATTGACACTTTCCTACTGAATAAACACATTTACATATGCACTCGCTCACACACATACAAAAGCACACAACACACACATAGAGACACATGTTTGTTTATATTTAGAGGCAAAGCAACCAACAAGTTAGCAGGAGATACAGTTACTTTAGAGAAAACAAATAATTGAAATTTGTGACATAAAAAAATCTCAATGACCATCACCGGAAGTGTTGGAATTTAAAGATGTCAGTTAGATGCCAGAAAAAATTTTGCAGTTGAGATTATGTGTGTTTATAGTGCAAGTTATGTCCTGCAACAAGATAGGTGACAACTGGGTCAAACTAGCTGTCACTTTGTTGTCAGTGATGAAAGCAAGTACAAATAAGTGGTGTGTGTGTGTGCGCGAAAGCAAGAGAAAGCAAGAGAAAGCGAGAGAGAGAGTGTGTGTGTGTGTGTGAATGCGTATGTTTCCGATTTATTTGGTATTCCAAAGAGAAAGTGCAGTACTTGTGGCATGTTGTAATCTTTCATTTAGTTCTTTTTCTGTATGAAGTGATGACTTGCTGTTTTTTATTGTGATAGTGAAGTTGTTGGTAATTTCAAAATTCCAATGTGGCACTTTCACAAAATTCTATAAGGAAGTTAATTGAGCACTTCCTGAACAGATATCCCAGATCATTAAGTGGTGGGTTTGTTATCTATATGGAATTTATTTATTTATTAATTCTGTTTTTTTTTTTGTTGGTTGGTGGTTGGAGTAAGTAATAAACAAGGGATGTCTACCTTGTGGAAGAGGGAGACCCAGGAAGACATGGGATGAAGTATTGAAGGCCAATCTCAGAATGCTGAGCCTTATGAAGGAGATAACAAAGGGTCAAGATCTGGCTCCTTGCAGTACTCAAGAAGACCTATCCACCATAGCAGAAGTGGCACTGGCGCTGCTGCCACATAAAAAGCATTGTGCTGGTGCCATGTTAAAAGCAATGGTGCTGGTGCCACATAAAAAACACCGAGTACACTCTGAAAAGTGGTTGGTGTTAGGAAGGGCATCTGGCCATAGAAACCATGCCAGAACAGACAATGGAGCCCGGTGTGGCCCCTGGTCGATTGTCTCTGGTTAAACCATCCATCCCATGCCAGCATGGAAAATGGACGTTAAATGATGATGATGATGTGAAAGCATGTGGGCTAGTATTCAGGGTGTTATGCTTACAGTCTTTAGGTTGTTGGCTCAATTCCTGCACTGGGCAGCGTATTGTGTCTTTGCGTAAGGGTTTTTGTTTCATGTTGCTCCAATCTGCTCTCCTGAAAATGAGTACAAGCTCTCTCTCTCTAGCTTTCACATCTTTAATGCTCTGTTGGATCAAGAACAGGAAAGCCAAGAAGGTGACTATGTCTGCTGGTGACTATTTGGGTACCTGAAACAATTAGTGAAAGTATGATACATGTTACCAAGCCATTTTGACTTGTGAGTGACAGCTGTTGTTTAGTTTTAAGGAAAGCCTGAAATAATTATTTCTAACATAGGCCTGAAATTTGGGAGAGGTTGTTAAGTCAAATTCACCCCAGTACTTGAGTATTATTGTATTTTACTGACCCTAGGCCAAGTTGATCTTAGCAGAATTTGAACTAAGAACAAATACCTTGAAGCATTTTGTCCAGTGCCCTCATGATTCTGCCGACCTACTGTCCTAAAGGAACACTTGAAGTAATGGTAATCAGCTATGAGTGACATTATGACTGCATGCCAAGTTAGAAATTCTGTAATGAAGTGTTCCTCTAAATAACTAATTTGAAGCAGAAAAAAGTTCTTGTCAGAAACTGTATTTTTTTCATACACTCGTTTAAAAGACTCATTGAAGTTGCTGTTAAATTTAGATAAGTCAGTTTATAACATAGAAGTTACTGATAAACATTTTCCATGACTACCTTGTTTCTAATAAGAGCTGGCTGACTGCTTTAAAATCTAAGACTAGAACATGTAGTCTGTATTTTAAAGATATAACAAGTATTTTTAAACAAAGCTCTGCTGACTTCACTGTAATTATTATTTCTTCAAAATTTTCCGGGATGTTTACAAAAGGCATGTAAGTCTCATATCTGGGAATTTCCTTCTACTTTCTAGATAAACATTTTCCATGGCCAGCCTGTTTCGAATAAGAGCTGATTGTTTATAATTTAGGAATAGAACGTTCCCTATTTTAGAATGTAAATTGGGGCATGTGAGGAATAATAACTCACTTTGCAAATATGCAAAACAAGTATTTCTAAACAAAGATTTGCTGATTCTGTGCTAATTTATTTATATTTTGCCAAAATTTTCCAGATTTAGACTCTGTTTGTACTTAAGGATCATATGTAAATCCTATTTGTTGGTCCCTGGCCTGTCTGTCTTTAATAAGAGCTGAAAACAAGGATTTCTTGACATTATGATAATTCAGATTGTGCCGAAATTTTCCATTGTTTAAAGATGATATGTAAATATTGTATCTTGGGGTCACTCGAAATTTCTTGATAAATATTTTCCATGGCTACCTCAAAATAACTGTTTTATAATTTAGGAGTAAAACATATAGGCCCTGTTTTAAAGGTAGCATAAAGTATGCAAAGGAATTTCTACACAATAACTTTGCAAATGTATAAGACAGGTATCTTCAAATAAGGTTTTGATTTGTGTTAATTTTATAATTCTTTAAAATTTTGTAGCATTAAATACCCTCTGTGCTTGAAGTTGATATATAAACCTCATTTCCTGGAAACTCTGTGAATTGTTACTAGGGAGAGCTACCAATCCTGGATGATTAAGGAATTGATCACTGCTGATTTTTTCCAAAACTAAAACTTGTAAAAGCTTTAGTAAGTAGACAGGACATATTTTGAGAAGAAAGAGAGCTTTCGAGTTAAAAGGGCTGGACTTGTTTCCCAATTTCTGGATATGTGTCTGTATTTGAGAGCAAGTAAACAATATTACACATAGTGTCCTCCAGTGGCCAGTTAGTGTAAGGGAGAAAATCGTTTCTACATAATATTTGGTGAGATTACAATATTACAGTTTGATGAGAATATTTTTAAAAAAGAAATTGTTAGAATTCTGTTAAGGCATTTGCAGTTTTTTTTATAGTGACATGTTATATATATATAAAAAAAAAACTTTCAGATACTACAAAAGAATTTATTATGCAAAAGAGACTATCAAAATAAAAAAAAGCATACACACACACACACACAAAAAAAAAAATTCCAAAATTCATGATTCATGATTTGAACATATTTATAGTGTGAAAACAATGGTGTTTTATTCATGGTTTTGGAATCAGTGATAAAAAATGTAGGGAATTTTTTGTGAACAGATGAGTACCCACTTACCTTAGAAAAATCATTGTTAATAGACAAAATTCATAAATAAGGGTTTGTTACAACTCATATTCCTTCATAGAAAAACCTTTGTTATTTATTAGAAATTTGTGTAGGATGTTTTTTTTATAAAATTTTTTATCTTGCTTTTTTCTTTTGTAATTATTGGCAATTGTGTGGTTGTGCAGTGATAGTGAAAATATGTATTGTTTTGATGTGTAGATACTTGAATGCATACCCTGCATTCACACACACACATATTTGATCATAATGGTGATCATCACCATTCTGACATACTCTTTTCCATGCATGCATGGGTGGGATGGAATATATCGAAGTGGATTTTCTATGACTGGATGCCTCACCTGTTTCCAAGCAAACTAATATTCCCCATGGCCAGACATGTTTTTGCTGAATATTGGAAGTGCATGACATTCATTTACAACAATCATACAAGACAAGGACGCACGAGAACATACACACACTGACATTAATGGCTAGGTAAACCAATGATTTGTCTTTGACACACACACACAAACACAAACACAGAAATATAATATTTATATAATATAATATATTATTTATATAATATAATATAATATTATATATATATATATATATATATATATATATATATCATCAGGTGCAATAAAGACTGTAAACAAACAGGAAACAACTTCTATCTCATTCCAGGGTGAAAAACTAGAGGTAGTCGATAGCTTCCGCTATCTGGGCGACCAAGTTAGTAGTGGGGGTGGGTGCGCTGAAAGTGTAGCTGCTAGAATAAGAATAGCCTGGGCAAAGTTTAGAGAGCTCTTACCCCTGCTGGCGACAAAGGGACTCTCACTCAGAGTAAAAGGCAGACTGTATGACGCATGCGTACGAACAGCCATGCTACATGGCAGTGAAACATGGGCTGTAACT
>NC_068986.1:30559780-30562226 GCF_001194135.2 Octopus bimaculoides | reverse complement strand
GGCACATAAAAGACACCATTTCGAGCGTGGCCGTTTTCGTGCGGGTGACATGTAAAAGCACCCACTACACTCTCTGAGTGGTTGGCGTTAGGAAGGGCATCCAGCTGTAGAAACTCTGCCAAATTAGATTGGAGCCTGGTGTTGCCATCCGGTTTCACCAGTCCTCAGTCAAATCGTCCAACCCATGCTAGCATGGAAAGCGGACGTTAAACGATGATGATGATGATGATGATGATCGTTTAACGTCCACTTTCCATGCTAGCTTTGTTACTATGACAACAGTCCGGATACTTATTGATCAGACTACGTATAACTATCTACATCAAACAGAAAGGAAACAGTAGTTCCACCAACCAATACAAATGGCAAAAGGACATTTATAATCTACTACAAAAATCAAGTGAATGCTAATTATAAAACTGATGAAAGAGTTTTGAGTGGATAATTAAATTAAATGTACATTGCACTAATCTTGAAGATAAATTAGATTTCGTTATATACCATAAAATTTCAAAACTAGGACATCTCCTTTCAAATAATAGCAAATATACTAACATCAAAAGCCATTCTCACAAAATGAACAGTTTAAACAACACCATGACTCACTCATAAGACAACTGACACAAGAATAAAAGGAATGAACCCTGCCAATTATGTCTAATATTGATTCTTCTGATAAGAGGTCTCACGCTGAAGTATGCAATGTAATAAATAGAATTTTCTTGACCACTTGATGTCATACCATATCACATATTAGTGGAATCTGTAACAGAGTTTTAATAGATGAATGATAATACATCTCTAATAATAAAGTGAATGTTAATGTACTTAATGTAATGAACTGGAATTTGAAATTAATTAAAATTTCACATGTGATGAGACAAAAAAATCATTATCCTTACATCCATCTTTCTGCTTGCTATTCTTTGGAAGATTGTGTGGGAAGAGTCCTCAGGCATCTTGTCAATAAGGCCCTGTCAGAAACAACTATCATTATACTTTCCAATACAAATACCAGCTTGGTGCTTGGTATGCATAAGATCTCCAAGAGCTGCAATATGAAAAGGGTTTGAATGAATAACCACACTGCGTTGTTTGTCATGTGGGTTTACAATGGATGTGTTTGGATCTTAAGTAGAGGTTTCTGTTTGAAAAAATAAACTGCAGTCTTCACTCAGATGCATCACTTAGTGGTAAGGGTGTTGGGTGTTGGACTCATGATTGTAAGATTATGGTTTCAGTTCCTGAACCAGGTAGTGTGTTGTATTCTTGAGTAAAAAGCACTTCATTTCATGTTGCTCTGGTCCACACAGCTGGTAAAAATAAGTAATCCTGTGATGGACCTGTGTCCCATCCAAGGAAGATCATATACATCAGAAAGACTGGGAAAACAGCCCTATGCTCACTCATGCATATATTCATACATGTTATTCCCAGGCACACTTATGTATCTGGGAGCATGTGTTGAAGTTTTGTGTCTGTGTCTGTGTGTAAATATATATTTAAATTACATATAAGATTCCTGCTGGCAATGACAGTGCTTTAATTTCTTTTTGGGAAGATGATAATTGTTGTTATATGGACAGGTTGTTCAATATTGATAAGACTGTGCATCTCCAAACTTAAAGGATTTTTGTGCAAACCAAACATGTTATTACATCTACTGACATCACCACACACACACACACACACACACACACTCCTGTATCCATCCATACAAACATACAGCTCTTGTGCCTGTTATTGAGATTTGTGAATTGACATTTAGTAAAGATGATTTATTACAGCTCAAAAAAGAAAAAAAAGGCCATACCACTGTACCACTGTACAACTGTACCAATGTTTTAAATCTTAGTCTTCAAGCCCAAGAGTGGGTGCCACCGTTAGATCTAAATGGCACCACAGACTTATTTAGCCACATAGTAAGTATTATTAGAGAAATGCAAGTCTTTTCTTTTCAATACCTACTGTCTTCACAATGCAAGGATACAGATTGAAGACGAGATGTGCTGACATTATAAGATATACTTTCATAAGAATGGCAATAGCAGGTGGCAGTAGTGCATTTAATATGAAGAATTGAAAGGAAATTCAGTTTCAAAATAATGAATGTTTATTGTCAAAAGATTGTAAATGATGGAAGTCTTGAGTGTATGCAGCTGGTAATAACAGAGTGGAATACTTTTATCTTTTATATTTTGCTTGTTTCAGTTATTGGACTGTGGCCATGCTGGGGCATTGCCTTGAAGGATTTAGTCAAACAGAAATACCCCTGTATTTTTTCTTTATTTTTAAAGTCTGATTCTTACTCTGTTGGTCTTTTTTTGCCAAACTGCTATGTTATGGAGACTTAAGCAAACCAGCACTAGTTGCCAAGTGGGGTAGGGGACGATCACAAACACAAAGACACACACACACACACACACACACACACACACACACACAC
>NC_068986.1:30558012-30559770 GCF_001194135.2 Octopus bimaculoides | reverse complement strand
CACACACACACACACACACACGACAGAAGTAAATAGACACCCCATAAAACATTGTTCTATGTTTATTCTAACTTATAAAGGTTTATACTTTTTATTAATTGCCATTCTTATATTTCAGGTTCTATATGTGACTGTTTAATCATGCCATGTACAAAAGAAGCTTTGGAACTGTCTGCATTTCAAAGAGGCCGTATTGAGGGTCATTCTGAAGCTGGACAGTCAGCATAAAATCGCAGAAAACCTTGGGATCCCGCTTTCTACAGTTAATAGAGTGATTGTGCAATTCACCAGAGAGGGGAAGGAGTCCACATCACCTTGTCCAGATCGACCAGGGCCCTCTGAAAGGTCCCTTCTCTTTGCTGAGAGAAGTGTGGAGGATAATCCTTGTTGCAAGGCCTCTGATATAGCAGAACAAGTTGATGTCAGTCTCAGAACAGCTGTCAGGTATCTCTACAAATTTGGTTACAGTGGCAAGAAGGAAGCCACTTTAAGTGGAGAAAAAATTTGGGCCAGTGAGATGGTGGAGAGGCCACTAGCATTTTGGAACACTGTCATATTCTTATAATTTATGTTGTGGTGATATCTCATAATTATACATCCCATTGTATACCTTCCTTTGTGTAGAAATATGGATAGTTTGTTCAAAAAATTAATACAGTGCATACCACACATGCACACACACACACACACACACTCATACACACATACATGCACACACACACTCATGCATGTGTACATGCACACACACATGTACATACGCACATATATCCAATGGACTTCTTTGAATTACCATCTACCTAATTCACTCATAAGGATTTGGTCAGCCGAGGGCTATAGGAGAAGACACTTGCTCAAGGCTCCACACAGTAGGACTGAACCCATCATCATTTAATGTCCGTTTTCCATGTTGGTATGGGTTGGAGAGTTTAACAGGAGCTGCTCAGGCCAAGGGATGCGCCAGGTCCCATTGTCTGTTCTGGCATGGTTTTCATGGTTGGATGTCTTTCTTAATGCCAGTTACTTTACAGAATGTACTGGGTGCTTTTTGCATGTCACTAGCACCAGTACTTTTTATGTGGTGCCATCACCTGCGCTTTTGACGTTGACACCCTCACTAGTGCTCTTTATGTGGCACCAACAATGGTATTTTTTATGTCACCACCACCAGTGCTTTTTATGTGACACTATCACCAATGCTTTTTATGTGGTACCATCGCCTGTGCTTTTTATGTGATGCATATCTTCATGTCTATTTCAATATTGGTTATTTCCCCAGAAGCTGGAGTTTTGCTAATTTTTTTTGTACTTTGGGTGGTTATTTTCTTTTTAATGATTTTTTTTTCAATTAAGAATTTCAGCCTCGTTAATTGATTTTTAAGTCGAACACACCTAGCAATTAGTGACAGTAGTTTTATCGAAGCTAAGTTGACCCACAGCAAAATTCAAACACATAATACTGAAATAGTAAGGTCTCGAACTAATTGGTATTTCGTTAAGGCATTCACCTCAAAAAAAATCAATTAGTGAAGCTAATGAATCCTAAAAAAAAGCATCTCTCTCTCTCACACACACATATATATATACATATATACACACACACACACACATATATATATACATATATGCATATATATATATATATATATATATTATTTTGTTTAAAAGAGTTCCAACACTGTCTGTTTTTTATGTTTTATTTATATGTGGGGTATAGAATATGGAATATACAATATATAATATAATATACAATATATAATA
>NC_068986.1:30554529-30557606 GCF_001194135.2 Octopus bimaculoides | reverse complement strand
TATATATATATATATGAGTAATAATTTTATATTCAGGTATACACCTTGTAGTATGCTGTTTAAAGCCCTTTCACAGTATTCAGCTATCTGATGTCATCAACAGTATGGAGGTATATCCCACTGGATTTACTTCAGCAATTCCTTTGTGTCCATAGAGTTTATGAAAATATGAGAGAAAGGAAATAGAATTCATGAGACTCTTTATCCACTATGATCAGTTCATCCCATTGTGCACCGATATTTTGATTGCACCTATGATGCACCACAAGTTTTTGTGCAGCATCTCACCTGTGAGGTACCGGTGCACAATTGGTTGAAGCGATCATAGTGAATAAAGAGTCTTGTGAATTCCATTTTCTTTCTCTCGTACTTTCATTGTGGTTGGTTCAAGGTCCCAGCCAGACACATAGTTACATGGTGGTGGAACAGAGTAATTGACAAGGCCATTATAGGAAAGAAACAGGCTTGGAAGGACTGGAAGGCTGATGGTAGCAAGGAGCTATATCAGGCAGCTAGAAGGGAAGCTAGGAGGTAGGTATACTTAGCTAGGGGTGAAGCAGAAAGACAAGGAGTTTGCCAATGTTCTGCAGGGTGAGGACCAGTGGATTGAAGTGTTTTGTTTTGCAAGACAATGTGCCAAAGAAAATTGTGATATTGTTGGAGCAAAGTGTATTCGCATGGATGATGGCTCACTTGCAGTTAATGACTGCAAAGAAAGAAGCCTGGAAGTACCACTATGAAAGGCTACTAAATGTAGAGAACTCATGGGAGGAGGAGAGTTTGCCTAAGGTGGATCCAACAGAGGGATCAGCAATCCAAATAGACAGTAGCATGGTAGATAAAGCCATAAAGGATATGAAGACTGAGAAAGCACCTGGGGTGTATCAGGAATCACTGCAGAGTTGGTAAAATAAGTACCAGTTGAACACTGGGGTCAATGTAATTGACTTATCCCTGCCCCCGAAATTGCTGGTCTTGTGCCAAAATTTGAAACTATTATTATTATTATTATTATTGAGTGAGAGAGCAGTGCATGCCATCAAAGTGACACTGGGGTAAAATATACAAAGCTCAATATACCCATCATGACTACCCGTCTGATAAGGGTACACCAGGCACATGCATCACAACCATATGTGCGCAACATGGTGATCTCATATCAAGATAAACAGCACATGACCTGGCAGGTTGGGCCCAGTTAGAATATTCTTTAGGTCGAGTAGCCCATCCCGCTCAAAATGTCGCTGTATAAGGTTTGTTTAAGGATGTTGAGCAAAACACCCATGTTTCCAAAGGTGAATTATTCAAACCCCAAAGAATTCCTCTCAACACGTGGCTATGATGCTCCCCGACTACTTCTGCTCATGATCAGAGATGCACATATCGTCAGCCACCAAGGGACATGCTCAACTGGTTAAGGTCAAACAACTGACAAAGAAATCTGTGGTATTAAGCAGAATATTTGCTGTAGCCCATCTTTTTATACCAAAACAAAACAATGTACATGATTACACTTCCAATCAATTAAGATCAGAAGCCATGAGAGCCACTGCCTGGTACTGCATCCAGGCATTATTATTATTATTATTATTATTATTATTATTATTATTATTATTATTATTATTATTATTATTATTTTCAGTATTGTCTAGTTACTAAATGCTAAATCTTTAGATTTACTTTATGTTAATTTCCTCTAGCGCTTTCCAAATTACAGCTGAAGCTCCAAAGTTAAAATTATTTATCCTTAATATCATTTGTGCTGAATGCTGAAGGTAAGAAACTGTTGATCAGAAATCAGAAATTTTAAATTGTTGGTCAAAACATTTCAAAGAAGTTCTTATTAGATTTTCCTCAATAAAAAGGAAAAAAAAAAAAAATTGTCACAAATTGAAATCAATGAAGAGTTAAATAACCTGTCTAGCTTAACAGAAATCTTCAATGCAACCAAACAATTGTAGAATGTTAAAACACCAGTGTCTGATGTCCGCTTTGCTGAAGCTAATGAACTAGATAGAAATGTATTAATTAATTTGTGAGGAGTACTGCTTTATTTGTTTTGGTGAAGGGGAAGGTGATACCCCACAAATTTAAAGACAATTCTGTCATGTTTGTGTGCAAATAAAAAGAAAACAGACAGTGATACAACGATAATAGAGAGATCTGGCTTCTATCAACATGCACGCGCGTGTATGTATATGTGTGAATGTGTGCATGTGTGTGTATGTGTATACATGCATGTGTGTGTGTGTGTGAGACAATTGTGCCGCAGCTTCACGTTCCTGACACTTGTGCCGGTGGCACGTGAAAGAAAGGTCATTCGAGTAAGATCGTTGCCAGTGCCGTTGGACTGGCTTCTGTGCAGGTGGCACATAAAATACACCATTTTGAGCGTGGCCATTGCCAGTACCGCCTGACTGGCCTTTGTGCGGGTGGCGCGTAAAAGCATCCACTACACTCTCGGAGTGGTTGGCGTTAGGAAGGGCATCCAGCTGTAGAAACTCTGCCAAATCAGATTGGAGCCTGGTGTAGCCATCTGGTTCACCAGACCTCAGTCAAATTGTCCAACCCATGGAAAGTGGATGTTAAGCGATGATGATGATGACACACACATACATACATAAATATATGTACACACACACACACACACACATGTATAAACATGGATACATATGAAGGGGTGCTCAACAGTTTCTGGCTTTGAGTAAGAGAAAATACAGGACAATCAGTTAATTATGATTTTATTCAACATATTCCCCTTTCAGATTCACACACTTATTGCAGCAGTCCTTCAGTTTTTCTAAGCCCTCTTAAAGAACTTAGAAGGCTGGGCCTACAACCAGGCCTTTCACAATACCCTTAACAGCCAGGAACTTTTTAGAACCCCCTGATATATCATCATCATCATCGTTTAATGTCCGCTTTCCATGCTAGCATGGGTTGGACGATTTGACTGAGGACTGGTGAACCAGATGGCTACACCAGGCTCCAATCTGATTTGGCAGAGTTTCTACAGCTGGATGCCCTTCCTAACGCCAACCACTCAGAGAGTGTAGTAGGTGTTTTTACATGCTACT
>NC_068986.1:30551644-30552957 GCF_001194135.2 Octopus bimaculoides | reverse complement strand
TATATATATACATACACATAATGTGTTGTTATAGTGTTTCTAAGACTATACATACAAGTACAAGAGAAAGTAACAACATGTAAAACACTGATAATGTTTTATTTTTTGTCTTTCCTTTGCCTAAGTTTTTGATATAAATAGAATTAACAAAGACTGTGTGTCTCTGTTGTGATATGTTTAGTCATTGTCTGTCACCTTACTGCCAAATCTATATTAGGTTCATCGATTAGTATGACATTACAGCAATGAAGACACATAGCCAGATAGATTGTACAAAAAGGAAAGAGATAGAGATAGAGAGAGAGAGGGAGAGAGAGGTGTAAGTGGAGCAATAATGTCTAGAATTGTCTTTAGAAATATTGATTTCTTTTGAATGGGCACAAGGCCAATGTTTATAGACTGATTGGCATGAAGTTACCTTCCAACTCACTCCAACCACTGTCCAACAAACATGCTGGTTTCTCTCTCTGCGTTTTTTCTACTGCTACTATTCTGGCCTCTGCTCCTCAGATCTGGTTGGTCTTATTCTACTACTGCTTAAGTACTACAGATTTGATTAATTCATGTCTCCTCTTCTTATCATCAACCATATTGTGTACACAGCTACCCCCAAGCTCTGTAGTTGCTACCATATCCAATCCTTCTTCCTCAGATCCCACTGGAATTCTTTTCTTATCCATGTTTTTTACTACAGCCATAGTTTAAGAGGAACATTAATCATGATAGGCATGGCAATGTGGTTAAGAAGCTCACTTTGCAATCACGTGGTTTCCGGTTCAGTCCCGCTATGCAATGCCTTGGATAAGTGTTATAGCCTTGAGCTGATCAATTACTTGTGAGTGAATTTGGTAGTCAGCTGGAAACTGTCTGGAAGCCTGTCATATACATCTGTATGTAAGTATATACTTATGTATGTGTATATAAATGTATTCCCACATATGCACACACACACACACACACACACACACACACACACACACACATGTATTATTTAACCAACAGAAGTTATAAAGTGACTCAAAAGCAGAAAAATTTAATTAGTGCCTATGCATGAAACTCCTGGTTTTGAATTACTTTGTAATTTCTGCCAATTACATAAATCTATATATATATGTGTATATATATATATATATATATGTGTATATAGGTGCAGCAATATCAAAGGCAGATTAACTACGAAGTTAGTTTTTGTATGTGGCAGATGTTCAGGTGCAATAAACACTGTAAACAAACAGGAAACAACTTCTATCTCATTCCAGGGTGAAAAACTAGAGGTAGTCGATAGCTTCCACTATCTGGGTGACCAAGTTAGT
>NC_068986.1:30546419-30551159 GCF_001194135.2 Octopus bimaculoides | reverse complement strand
GTACCGCCTGACTGGCCTTTGTAGGGTTTTCGAGCGAGATCGTTGCCAGTGCCCCTGGACTGGCTCTTGTGCGGGTGGCACATAAAAAACACCATTTCGAGCATGTCCGTTTTCGTGCGGGTGACACGTAAAAGCACCCACTACACTCTCTGAGTGGTTAGCGTTAGGAAGGGCATCCAGCTGTAGAAACTCTGCCAAATTAGATTGGAGCCTGGTGTTGCCATCCGGTTTCACCAGTCCTCAGTCAAATCGTCCAACCCATGCTAGCATGGAAAGCGGACGTTAAACGATGATGATGATGATGTGTGTGTGTGTGTATATATATATCTACACGCACACACACACATTCATATTTGGAGTTCTGTTTCCTGTTTGTATTACCAAACTTATATATAGGAAAGTTATTTGGTATAAGCCCCCATTTATTATTACAGTGAAAAACTCACTGGCCAAGGAGCTTTTTGAGAGCCTTAGTGGAAACTTCCAACCCCAGCCAGCAGAAACTACCAAATATTTAATCAGAACATGGTTAAGTTGTCATACTCCACCTCTTCTAACAGACATAATCCCTACTTAACAGACTAAAACTAATAGGCCAGATAAACGGGCCTCCACATTCAAATGGAGTATCCAACACTGTAGTAGTCCCCTTGAGCATAAGGGTATTGATGACACCTCTCCCTGATAACTGGAGCAACCCTGTCAGAGATACCTCCACCCTTAATATATGTCACCCCACTGGGCTTGTGGCACCACCACCTAGCACCATTCTTCAGAGCTCTATCACAAGCTGGGATCCATCCACACCCAACTGACCATCCTCTAATGAGGTGTGAGCCTGTAAGTCCTGCCAATTTAGGCTTGTACACATGTAACTGTAGTGACTCTAGAACCTGCTCACTGAACAGGAAATGTGTGAGGTAAAATGTGGTCTATAAGTGCACAGTGGTAACGCTTAATGCCATTAGGTACTATATTGGATCCTGCTGGCCTCATGAAGAGAAGGATTTCTGCCCTCCTACATTTCATTACCAACATCAGGCTTTGGTTGTTCATATCCCAAGCCAAATACATATTCAAGTTCAAGCTAAAAGAAATCAAATTTAAAATCATTTGATTAGGCCACCCCTAGGGTTAAACAACAACAACAACAACAGATCACACTTTACAGATGCAACTGACCAATACAGCCACTTTGTCATTGCTCAATCTGCTAAAAATAGCAGGCAGATTCTCCCCAGATCACACCATGTTGTCTTCAAGATTACAGGTTACATTGAACAGTTTCAGTCTTGGATATACTATGTCTGAAAAAAAAAACAAAACATGCATTTGATTACTTTTACTGAATCAGGCCAGACCCAAAGCTAATTAACAGCAACAGCTGACTATCCTATGCTGACTAAATTATTCTAAGAAAAAGTATTTAAGTCTTCTCATTACTCTGTGCTTTTATTATATAACCACAATGTTTGTGTATGTGCAGCTATAAATTCCAGTGAGTATCATTAACTCAGTAATTACTATGATAGAGGCATAATTATTCTAAGTACTCTTTGCATTTTTCTTTTATCTTTCACTCATTTTAGTCATTGGATTGCAGCCATGCTGGGGCACCACATTGAAGGGTATTTAGTTGAATAAATCAGCCCCAGTACTTATTTAAAAAAAAGAAAAATTTATTCTGCTGGTTTCTTTTTCCAAACTGTTAAGTTATGGGGATGTAAACAAACCGACATTGGTTGTTAAAATGTTGACACAAAGACAGAGAGGGGGAAGGAGGGAGGGAGGGAGAGAGAGGGAGAGAGAAGGAGAGTGAAAACGAAAAAGAGAGAGTGGAGGGAGAGTGAGAGGGAAAGAGAGAGAGAGAGCTGGAGGAAATACCTCAAGGCATTTTGGCACTCTTATGATTTTGCCAATCCATTTTTCTTGATAATTGTTTCTAGTTTAGACACAAGGCTAGCATTTTTGAGGAGAGAGAGAGCAGCTGAGTACAATTAACCTCCAGTATTTGACTGGTACTTTGAAAGGATGAATGGCGAAGTCAACCTCAGCAGAGTTTGAACACATTATTATTATTATTCTTTATTATTATTATTATTATTATTATTATTATTATTATTATTATTATTATTATTATTATTATTTATTATTAAGGTGGCGAACTGGCAGAAACATTAGGATGCCGGGTGAAATCCTTAGCAGTATTTCGTCTCTCTTTACATTCTGAGTTTAAATTCCGCCGTGGTCGACTTTGCCTTTCATCCTTTCGGGGTCGATAAATTAAGTACCAGTTGCATACTGGGGTCAGTCTAATCAACTGGCCCCTTCCTCCAAAATTTCTGGCCTTGTGCCTAGAGTAGAAAGAAAAGAGTCATTAGCACACCGGGCGAAATGCTTAGCAGTATTCTGTCTGTCGTTATGTTCTGAGTTCAAATGCCACTGGAGTTGACTTTGCCTTTCATCCTTTCGGGGTCAGTAAAATAAGAACCAATTGAGTACTGGGGCTGATGTAATTGACTTATTCCCTCCCCCAAATTTCAGGCCCTGTGCCTATAATAGGCTTATTATTATCATTATTATTATTATTATTATTATTATTATTATTATTATTATTATTATTATTATTATTATTATTATTATAAGGTGGTGAGCTGGCAGAATCGTTTGCATACCGGGTGATATGCTTAGTGGTATTTTGCCCATCACTATGTTCTGAGTTCAAATTCTGCCCAGGTCGACTTTGCCTTTCATCCTTTCGCGATCTATTAAATAAGTACCAGTTACGCACAGGGGTCGATGTAATCAACTTAAACCCCTCCCCCAAGCTGCGCTTGTGGCATAAATTTGAAATCATCATCATCATCATCATCATCATCATCATTACTATTATTATTATTATCATAATCATCGTTATTATTTCATGAGATATCTTGTTTTTCACCTGTAAGTATATGAAAAATTTGATTCTTCTGAACTTTCAGCTGACAAAGGTTTCGCATTAGCAAAGTGTTATATGAAGCAAGAATACGTTAAAAAACCCGGCTTACATGTATGTGTGTAACGTTGTGCATTTGCAACTGTGTATGCATGTATGCATGTATGTATGTATGTACGTGCACACATGCATGTGCATATGTGAATCACAACCTGCCTTCCACATCTTATCTTTGCTCTGCACCACCATCAATCTTTCCCATCACCACTTTTGCTTCTACCATCTTCATATAATTCCTATTATCTCTTTCCCCACTGCTGTTGCTTTTCCTTCTTTTTCTACTTCTTTTTCTACTTCTTTTTCTACTTCTTCTTCCTCCTCCTCCTCCTCTTCCTTCTCCTCTTAACCTTCATATCAATCCCTCCCACCATGATCTCCTCTCTAACCTGTTCCCTCTTATATTACCTCCCTCCCTTCCTCTTATACTCTCCCCTGTACATGCCAGCTATTTCCTATCACATTTTCTCCTCTCAATCATCTGGTGTCTCCATAAATAGTCAGAAGCAGACAGGAGAAAGAGTGGGGTGGAGGGTGGATGGGGGTGGAATGTTTAAAATAAAAGAAAAAAAGTCTGAATCAAAAATTCAAATGAAGACTACTACTACTACTACTACTACTACTACTACTACTACTACTACTACTACTACTACTACTACTACTACCACCACCACCATACTGCTGCCGTCGCCACCACCACCACCACTATCACAACGACTACTACCACCATGACTACTACCAACACGACTACTACCACCACAACTGCCACCATGGCTACTACTACTACTACTACTACTACTACTACTACTACTACTAACACCATCACTACTATTACAATGATGACGACAACGACGACCACCACTATGTCTATTAACCACCATCACTACAGCCAGAACTACTTCTATCACAACCACGACCACTACAACTGATGATGATGATGATGATGATGATGATGATAAATAACAATAAATACACAAAGGAGAAGGGGGGGGAAAAGATATTTACATTCTCCTTACAGGAATAAGGTGAAATATCTATTTAATGTCAAAGTTCTTTAGACACCATTGATGGAGACTTTAAAATGTGTCTACATATTATTATTATTATTATTATTATCATTATTATTATTATTATTATCATTATTATCATTATTATTATTATTATTATCATTATTATCATTATTATTATCATTATTATCATTATTATTATCATTATTATCATAATTATTGTAGTAGGTTTTTACCTGAAGCCTGGTGTTGAAAAGCCTTCAAGCCATTTGAGTTGTAGTAATTTAGAATATGATAATTTGTGGAAGAGAAAGATCATATTAGATTTGGAGTTGATTGATTTACAATATATATGAAAGAATGTGTGGATTGAATATTTCCATCCTTAACCCTTCCATTATCATATTTCTGTGGAAATACCCTGCCTTTTATCTTATATCTTTTATCTTTTATAAGTTTCGGTCATTAGACTGTGGCCATGATGGGGCATCGTTTTGAAGAACTTTTAGTTGAACGAATCGACTCCCCAGTCCTTATTTTCTGTTTAAACCTGGTACTTGTTTTATCGATATCTTTTAGCTGAACTGCTAAGTTACAGGGATGTAAACAAACCAACAGTAGTTGTCGAGCAGTGGTGGAGCTACACCAGATTCCAATCTGATTTGGCAGAGTTTCTACAGCTGGATGCCCTTCCTAACACCAACCACTCCGAGAGTGTAGTGGGTGCTTTTACGTGTC
>NC_068986.1:30542964-30544054 GCF_001194135.2 Octopus bimaculoides | reverse complement strand
ATATATATATATATATATATATATACACATACATACATACATACACACACACATACATACATACATACATACATGCATGCATACATACATGCATACATACATATATCAATATGTATTTAAATGCACATGCATACATGCAGTGTACATATGTGGGAGTATGGCGAATGCTATTTCTGCTCGTCTCATACTACTTTCAATCTCCTATCAAATATAACCAGGTTCCATCAGAAATAGAATACAATAGGAGCTATTGGAATTCTTAAAGTAGGAATCAATAATAGCAATACCATGTATTTTGTTTCTTTTTGTTGTTCTTGTTTGGTTTTCTTTTTATTAATTTCTAATATAAAATTAACAGTACATTAGAGGTACGCATCTCTGACAGGGTTCATTAAATTGGTTTTGAACATTGTTTTTCATATTTCCATCTTAGAATAAGAATATGCAGAAATTGTCTGCATGTATGCAGTGAAATTTCTCTAATAATGCTAATTTCACCTCTTAAAACTATACACCAATCTCTATGTAATATGTCAAGAGTAATTTATTTTAAGCCAAATTTTTAAAAAATTCTCATTAATTTAATATACTACACGTTCTTTTTCTTTTTTTAATTAGAATTATAGGTTATTAGTGCTCTCATGATATTCCTAAGATGAAGTGTGCTGATAATGTTTAAAGTTATATGCTTCAGATATAGTGAGGGCTGTGCAAAGCTGATAATAGTTCCAGACCAGATGTACAAACTCGTTGATGTGCACATCTGCTCATAGTGATGCATGTATGCTGTCTGAAAATATGAATCTCTCTCTCTATCTCTATTTCCCTCTGCATATATATGTGTGCGGGTGTAGATATATTTTGTTTAATGTACACAATATATAGTTATGGGCTACTAACAGTTTCATACATTGGTGATGTTGTCTATGCAGGTTTTAATAACATGCCTAGAAAACACCTCCAAAGTGTGAAGCTATTAGTAGCTCATAAGTATATATTGTATACATTAAGCAATATTTATCTCTCACTAGATGGAGTACTATTTTTGTCGATCTTACCTTAATGGAAAGGTAAGTTATATATATATATA
>NC_068986.1:30541044-30542013 GCF_001194135.2 Octopus bimaculoides | reverse complement strand
ATGGTGTCTTTTATGTGCCACCCGCACAAGCCAGTCCAGGGGCACTGGCAACGATCTCACTCGAAAATCCTTCGGGAGCCAGTCAGGCGGTACTGGCAACGGCCACGCTCAAAATGGTGCATCTCATGTGCCACCCACACAAGAACCAGTCCAGGGGCACTGGCAACGATCTTACTTGGCTTGCCGGGTCTTCTCACGCACAGCACATTTCCAAAGGTCTCGGTCAGTAGTCATCGCCTCGGTGAGGCCCAATGTACGAAGGTCTTGCCTCACCACCTCAGCCCAGGTCTTCCTGGGCCTACCTATATATATATATATATATATATATAAGTTAAACAGGACTTCAAACATTAAGGCAAGGCAGATATCTCAAGTTATATACAATATTATTATAGGAAGAAATTCAAAATAGTACAGCTGTTTCTGGGATATCCCTGAGTATGGGATATTCCGTCATCAGAGACAAATGGAAAAAAATAGGGAAAATGAGAATGGTATATATTAATAAGATGACAACATAGAGGAAAGGAATAAAAGAATAAGGAGATGGAAAGAGAGAAGAAAAAAGAAGCATAAAAGTTCATAGTTCAACTTTCCGAAGTTATAGAAACCAGAGCATGAGTCCTTAGGTGCAATCCTGCGTAGATCTATAAGCATCAGTCTTTAGGTGCAATCCTGCATATATCCATGTGGATTAAAGTCCTGATATAGTAGACATCCCAAGAGAAAGACATGAACATATCAATGTTCAATAACAGAATTATATATCTGATAACAGATATTATATATCCACTGCATTGGAAATCTGCAATGACTCTGTAACTATCGTCTCGGCTATAACTTAGGAGCCCCACAGCACTTACCTAGCATACCTAATCGTTTAGATCACCTGTGAACTAAACCTCCATACTTTGTACATATATATATATATATATATATATATGTATATATAAACTAATGCATTACACT
>NC_068986.1:30540563-30541034 GCF_001194135.2 Octopus bimaculoides | reverse complement strand
CCAAGGTGCTACACAGTGAGACTGAACCTGGAACCATGTGGTTGGTAAGCAAGCTACTTACCACACAGCCACTCCTACGCCATTAGAGGAGCTTTCTGTGATAGCCACAGGATTTTCTGGATCTATATATCTTATACTACAAATTTATATATGTATTCATTTATATTTTTTTCTTTCTACTATAGGCACAAGGCCTGAAATTTTGCTGGGAGGGATCTAATTACTTACATTGACTGCAGTGCTCAACCAGCACTTATTCTCTTGGTGGTGAGGAGAGGAGGAAAACCAAAGTCAACCTTGGTGGAATTTGAACTCGGAATGTAAAGAACCAGAAGAAATGGCAGCATGCATTTTGTCTGGTGTGCTAATGACTGTGCCAGCTCACCACCTTCATGTATATATGTATGTGTGTGTGTGTGTGTTTGTATATATGTGTGTGTATATATATATATATATATATATATATATATA
>NC_068986.1:30539004-30540152 GCF_001194135.2 Octopus bimaculoides | reverse complement strand
AAGCAATTTACTCTCATTATTCCTTTGGTGCATGGGATAAATATTTATCTTACCATGAAAACAATAGTAATGATGATGATAATAATAATAATAATGATAATAATAATAATAATAATAATAATAATAATAATAATAATAATAATAATAATAATAATAGTGATAATGATAATTATTTCTGTTATTGGCTAGTAGACCCCGAAACACTGAGGACAATAAAAGGGCAAAATACAAACACAGAAAGTGGGGTTAAAACTGAGTGCAAATACAGGTCTACGTTAATTAATTAATTAATAATACAGGCTAGTCTGTAAATGACTATCATTTCACACACTCACACACACACACACACACACACACACATGCACATATATACCCTCCACACACACATACACATACACATGTACACAGCTGCACATACATACACATGCACACACATACATACACACATGCACATACATATATACACACACACAAACACTTACATACACACAGTATTTAAAGCAATTTAAGGGTTACACATCATCATCATCATCATCATCATCATCATCATCGTCATCATCATCATCATCATTGTCATCACCATTTGATATTTTTTTTCCATGCTGGCGTGGTTGGAGTGTTCCACAGGAGCTTGTGAGACAGATAAAAAGTATTAAGCTCCAATATTTGCTGTGGCATGGTTTCCATGATAGGATGCTTCCCTAACACCTATCATATACTTTATCCTGTCATCCCCAGGCATAAAACCACCTCCCTCAATACTACTCCTCTTCTCAGTTGATGAGTGTCTTGTTTCGCGAGTTACTTGGTGACCTCACTAATGCTGGTGCCACATAAAAAGCACCCAGTACACTCTCTAACATGGTTAGCATTAGAAAGGCATCAAGCCATAGAAACAACCATGCCAGAGCTGACATTGGAGCTGAATAAAATCCTCTGCTTCATTGGTTTTTGTTGAACTCTCTAACCCATGCCAGCATGGAAAACAGATTTTAAACAAACAATGACGTTCATGATATATATATATATATATTCTTTTATTTGTTTCAGTCATTTAACTGCAGCCTTGCTGGAGCACCACCTTTAGTCGAACAAACTGACCCTAGGACTTATTCTTTGTAAGCCTAGTACTTATTCTATCAGTCCTT
>NC_068986.1:30538751-30538994 GCF_001194135.2 Octopus bimaculoides | reverse complement strand
GTACACAGCTGCACATACATACACATGCACACACATACATACACACATGCACATACATATATACACACACACAAACACTTACATACACACAGTATTTAAAGCAATTTAAGGGTTACACATCATCATCATCATCATCATCATCATCATCATCGTCATCATCATCATCATCATTGTCATCACCATTTGATATTTTTTTTCCATGCTGGCGTGGTTGGAGTGTTCCACAGGAGCTTGTGAGACAGA
>NC_068986.1:30536449-30537621 GCF_001194135.2 Octopus bimaculoides | reverse complement strand
GCTATATTACGGGGACGTAAACACACCAGCATCAGTTGTCAAGCGATGTTGGGGGGACAGACATACACACACATACATATACATATATAAAAATACATATATACAACAGGCTTCTTTCAGTTTCCATCTACCAAATCCACTCACAAGGTTTTGGTCGGCCCGAGGCTATAGTAGAAGACACTTGCCCAAGGTGCCCTGCAGTGGGACAGAACCCGGAACCCAGAACCATATATATATATATATAGATATATATGTATGAGATCTTGGTGAAACCTCATACATTTATATATTTTGTCCATATGTTGGTGTTAGGAACGGCACCCAGCTGTAAAAACTGCAGAAATCTGGTGTAAGCTCCTGCCTGGCAGGCTCCTACATTAACCCATGCTTGCATGGAGGGCAGACGTTAAACAATGATGATGATGATATTATATTATTCTTATACAAAAATGTTGTTGACACTGACTTCAAAGTTTTGGCCTTGTAAACCATTGTTAGACTGCGTAACCTTTGAAGTCACTGTCAACAATGTTCTTGCATAAGAATAATAAATTTGTACTCTGCAAAAGTATAAGAGCAACCAATCAGATTAATATAAAATTGTTTCTATCATAACCGAACATAAAAGCAAACATTAATATGTGTGTGTGTGTGTGTGTGTGTGTGTGTAAAAGTAAGATCCAAGGATCCTGGTGAGGGAAGTGAATAAATTTTGAGAAGTCTGTAGAAGGTATAAAAACAACTTCCAAGAACAACAATGGTTTATTGGCATAGAAGGCTGTAAATTTTTCCCATATTGAAGTCTGATAAACTCAAAAAAGTTATTTCATAGTTCACGGTTAGCAACTAAGGTTGCTATGTATGCAAATAAAAATCCAAATTTAGGGAATGGAGTTGGTAAAATCACAGAGGCAATGATGGGCGACCGGGACCTTTGGGGCCAAATTTACAGGAAACAACAAGCAGGTGTATTAGTTTGACACTTGAGAAAAATAGAAAAGTCTTTGATGTTTCAAGCCTAGGCTCTTCCACAGAAAGGGTGGAGAGGGAAAAAATAGTGAGACAACTAAAAGAAAATGGAGAGAGAAAAAAATGTGAATGGATTAATGATTCAACATATGTATGTGTGTGTGTGTGTATATATATATATATATATATATATATATATATAT
>NC_068986.1:30526078-30533921 GCF_001194135.2 Octopus bimaculoides | reverse complement strand
GGTTCGTAATACGGGTGACTAGGCTGTAGCCAACACTGCCAGATATTTTGAGCATCTCTGCAGTGATTCCTGATGGGCCGGTGGCTTTCCCGGTCTTCATACTCTTAATTGCTTTATCTACCCTGGTACTGTCAACTCGGATAGCTGGTCCCTCTGTTGGGTCATATATATATATATATATATAGCTATAGCTGTGGCTGTGTGGTAAGAAGCTTGCTTCCCAACCATATGGTTCCAAGTTCAGTCCCACTGCATGGCACTTTGAGCAAGTGTCTTCTACTATAACCTCAGGTCAACCAAAGCCTTGTGGGTGGACTTGGTAGATGGAAACTGAAAGAAGTCCGTCGAGTATATATATATGTGTGTGTGTGTATATTTGTGTATTTGTGTCTGTTTTTGTCCCACCTACATTCGCTTGACGTCCAATGTTTTTGTGGTCACATCCCCATAATTTAGCAGTTCGGCAAGAGAGCTCAATAGATTAAGTAGTAGGCTTACAAAGAATAAGTCCTTGGGTCGATTTGTTCGACTATAGGCGGTGCTCCAGCATGGCTGCAGTCAAACGACTGAAACAAGTAAAAGAATATATATACATACACGCATATATATACATATATGTATATATACGCATTGTCTCAGTTTATGAAGCAAGAACAATGCCAGTCTGAGAAAGTTTGTGATAAACTAACCTCATATTCAAAAAATACATCTCGACTGGTAACTGGTTAATGTAACAAACATAGAAGTTAAGAATTGGCGCCATGACACCCTGAAGTTTTTGAAATGGATTAACAAAGGAATTGTCTGTAGAATTTGTAATTTATTATGTTTTCTATAAAGAAAACATTGATTGTAAAGCAAGTATCTGTTTATTTTTGTAAGAGTTATAGAGAAAAATAAATAAATAAACGTATAAAAACCACCGATTATTTACTAAACCCTGAAGATATTGGACATATATCTTATACGTATTCATTTGTATGCACAAGAAGTAATTTTGATAAAATTGAGAATAAAAGATTGGAAATTGAAAAATAAAATTTGATGATTGGTGAACATTTAAAAAAAATAAGATAAATAAAAGAAAACAGTATATATGTATTATTGTTGATGTTGATGATAATGGTGATGGTGGTGGTGATGGTAATGATGATGACGATGGTAGTGGTGGTGGTGGTGGTGGTGGTGGTAGTGGTGGTGGTGGTAGTAATGTAACTCTTTTGTGGTATTTGAGTGCAGTATACATATGCACATACACATACAGATGCATACACAGACACAGACACACAGATGCACGCACGTGCACACACATGCACGCACATACGCAAACAAACATACACGCGCATGTGCAGACACACACATACACATACACACACACATACAATTTACTTTATATTTCAATAGAACTTGTGAAATGAAGAGAATTTAAAAAAAATACATATGCATACATGCATACATACATACATACATACATACATACATACATGCATATAGGCAGACACATAGACAGACATGTTTACACACACACACACGCACACAAGTGTACACATATGCATGCAAACTGGAGACTGTTCAATTGTTTTGATAAACTAACAAACCTTTAAACACTTTTTAAAAAAAATTTTATTGAAAACTATTAGTATGTAAAAAGGAATTTGAAGTAGCAGAGTGCATGCACACACACACACACACACACACATGTACAAATATGTATATGTGTACATATATATATGTGTCTATGCATTTACATATATGTACATACATATGTGCATACACAAACACACACACACATATGTACAAATATGTATATGTGTACATATATATATATGTCTTTGCATATACAGATATGTACATACATATACAAACATACACATGTACATACATACATATACAAACAAACACACACGCATATATATATATATATATATATATATACATATATATACGTTTAGAGGAGAAACAACGACAACATAATAATAATAATAACAACAATAATAGTTGAAGTAGTTGTAGTAGTACTAATAATAATGATAATAATAATAATAATAATAATAATAATAATAATAATAATAATAATAATAATGATAATAATAATAATAATAACTACCACAACTAAATGTGCAAACCAAAACAATCAAGGGAAAAGAATACAGCAAAAATAGACCATGAAAGATTGTTAGCAACTTCAACCAACAAACTAGTAATAGTATCAATAGCAGCAGTTTTAGTTTGTTTTTTACATTTTCTATTTATTCTTCTTTTCTTTTTTTTTTTTCTTTTAAACCTTAAACACCATCTACAGATGCTCTGAAAATCAAAATTCCTAAATGTAAAAATGAGATTTGATTTCTCTTTTGTTAAGCAATAAAAATTATTTATTTATTTTTTGTCTACTTAGTTGCAGACATTCACACACACACACACACACACACACACACACATACATGCGCACACAGGCAGAAACATGCACACATACATACATGCATACATACATTCATACATACATACATACAGACAGACAGACATGCACAGAGATTCACACACACTCACACACACACATATACATGTATTCATTTTCATAAACACATTCATACATTGTCTAAAATTGTAAAGAAAGAGAACATGTACGATGAACTCTAATGACGAGTTTACAGCTCTTGTATCCATGCTGTAGATATTCATTTGTACCTACCATAGGTGCACTGGGATATGTAACTAAAGGATACACATTAAGGTCTTGAACCTGAGACCTCATGAGTGTAGAGTGAACCTCTTAACAATACAGTCATGCTGCATCCATACAAACATATATGCATTTATCCTCTATGTGTGCATACATATTGTATACACCACCATGATCACCAGGACGACGACGACCACCACCATCATCATTTAATGTCTGTTTTCCATACTGACATGAATTGGATGGTTTGGCTAGAGCTGAGAAGCTGGAAAACTGCATCAGGTTTAAGTTGCATGTTTTGGTTTGGTTTCTTTGGTTCTATGGTTGGATGCCCTTCCTAACACCAACCACATTACAGAGTGTACTGGGTGCTTTTTATGTAGCATTGTCACAAGTGTTTTTTATGTGGCACCAGCACTGACAGGGTCACTGAATAGCTTGCAAGAAACCCTCCTCCTACTGCTTGGAGGGGAGTATTAACCAAATCTGTCTGTCTGTCTATCTAACTATACATACATTCTATTATTTGTTTCAGTCATTTGACTGTGGCCATGTTGGAGCACCACCTTTAGTCGAACAAATCAACTGCTACATCTACCACTGATGGTTCATTGTGAACTTCACACCACCACCATATGCACCACCAGTGGTTCATTTTCATAATTTGAAAAAATATTTCATTCTGTATGTCTGACATGGTTTTCAGGATATTTAAATAAGTTGAGCACCAGCATGGAAAACGGACGTTAGAGGATGATGATGACAAGTGCTAAATATTAAAGTTTAATAATGAAATATTGTAAAAATGCAAAAAGAATTACATTTCCTTGTAATTAAACAGTATCCAGTATGACTGGAAGTACATGGTATCACTGGTAAGTTCCAATAACATGTTATGGCAGTTAACCCTTTCATAACCAACCTGGCTAAAACTGGCTCTGGCTCTGTAGTACAAATGTCTTGTTTTCATAAGTTTTGAATTAAAATCTTCCGCCAAACCTTAGTCACAATTTATGTTCCTGACACTAGCTTAATGATAACTAAGTTATTTTACCAAATTCTTTGTTATGTTTAAAATAATTGAAAGAAACACAGAGCATCTCAAAATAAATATGGTAATGAAAAGGTTAATGATATTAGTTTCATATTTTGGCACAAGGCCCAAAATTTTAGGGGAGGGTGTATGCTGATTACATCAACCCCAGTGTTCAACTGGTACTTATTTTACTGACCTCAAAAGGATGAGAGACAAAGTGGACCTTGAAATTTGAACTCAGAATGTAAAGCTGGACAAAATGCTGCTAAGAATTTTGCCCAATGTGCAAACAATTCTGTTGGCCCACCACTCTAACATACTTAATGATATTGTTAAATGTTTGGAAAAATATTTAGATTATAATTTAATGATGTATGATCAATAAATAATTTTAAAAATGACAAACTACTATGAAACAAAGCCATCTAGAGCTTTCAAGATCTCAGAAGAACCTACCACTTTGTTTTTGACTTCATGTATTAACCCTTTAGCATTTAAACGTTGCAACTGGTCCAAATATTTCGCCTGTTTCATGTTCAAACTGACTAGATCCAGCCTTTCACACCTACATTGCAATGTAATTCTAAAGAGAAACAGTCACATCAAATCTTGAGACTACCACGAGATAGTGCATTATTAATTCAAAATAATGTGAATAAACAAGCATTATATTTGTCAGAGTAATCTGAATGTTAAAGGCTATATCACTTTTATTCTCCCAATTGGTCGTTACAACTGTAGTTGGCTCACTTAGAGAATGTTCTTTCTGTTTGTTCCTTTTATATTTTCTTTTCAGCACCTTTGTGACACTTGCCCTGTTTATTTTCCTTAATTGTAACTGGGGGCAAGTGTGCCCATATCATTTTAAACAGCCTGCTCATCTCTCTCTTTCTCTTCCCCTCTTACGCTCTTCTCTATTTCTCTCTTTCTCTCCCTCTTACCCTCTTCTCTCTCTCCCTCTAACCCCCCTTCTCCCCCCCACTCTTACCCTCTTCTCTCTTTCCCTCTTTCTCTCTATTTCCAGTGACATTATTGCTGGAACTGAAACCTTTCATGACATAAAACAATTTATGTATGTGTCTCACCTCAACAGCAATATAACATTATCAAATTTCCTATTTCTTGAATCTCTTTTTGTAAAGTGTATATATATATTTTTGAATCCTACATGTTTAAATGCCTGTATAGAAGTATTTAGAGAAATGCACATAATTAGCTACTACGTATATACATTTTCAAGTATGAATTATATTCACTCATGCGTTTTGGCTTTGTTATACAATTCTACTGCTGAATCCATCCACACACACACACACACACACACACACACACATTGGGTCATCCCATAGATAATGCAGGTCTTTTTCAATTGCATGAAGTAAAAGTTGGAGGGGGATGGGATAAACCACTCGCATCAACTTGCTATAAAAGCAGGTAGTAATTTTACTTTGTACTTATTCTTAGTGCAAGTTTTTTCAAAGCTATAATGGAAGTGAAAATGGAGTATATTCGGCATATTTTGCTTTATAAGTTCAATAAAGGTAACAACACAACGGAAAGTGCAAGGAATATTAATGCAGTATATGGGGATTAGACAATAAGCATAAGCCAGTGTCAACAGTAGTTCCTGAAATTCTGAGCCAGAAACTACAGCTGAGAAGACAAACCTCATCCTGGAAGCTCTGTGGAGCTCAATGAGGACATCCTGCAAACCCTGGTGAAACAAAATCTCACCATAACTGTTGAGGAACTAGCAGAGAAGCTTGGATTTGATCATTAAACCAGGAATGTCTTTGATTATAGGTTGTCTCAATCAGGGTTGATATTGAATTAAACATCTTAGAGCTAGGTTGATTTGGCAGTGAAGAGCTAAGGATGCTTCCATAGACATAACACACTATCAGACGATGATGTCTGTGGAAACCTTTCAACTCAGTTATTCATATATCTTTGTTTTGCTACTTTGGTTAACCCCTTTGATATAAACCAACCTGATATCACCATTGGTTTACGATACAGGACCTCAGGTTTTTATAATTTTCAAATTTACAGCAAAAAGAAAAAAAGCAAAGCATTCCAGCATAATTTTATGCAAGAAACTATTTTTAGGTTAATTTCAAAACATCAGCTTGATATACCAATAAACGAAAAAGTTAGTAATCTTACTAAATCCATCTGAATTATTGATTATTTTCAAAATTAACTGAGAGACATGAGCAGTGTATTTCATTGGAAATATGAGGGGGTGCTGAAAAGTTTCTGGCTTTAAGGGTATCACGAAAGTCCTGGTTGGAGGCCCATCCTTCCGAGTTCTTTTACAGGGCTTAGAAAAACTGAAGGACTGCTGCAAGAAGTGTGTGAATCTGAGAAGGGAAATATATTGAATAAAATCATAATTCACTGATCCTCCTGTATTTTTTTTTTACTCAAAGCCAGGAACTTTTCATCTTCCCCCTCATATGTTTATGGAAGGGTTAAATCACAGTTCCTTTGATATGAAGCTCACTGATCTTATATCCCTTAAGAAGACCATTGAAAAATTTCAGTAAAATATCTCTGAGATCCTATTACAGTCATTATAAGCTAGGCCCAGAAGCAGACATGCTTTCTTCAAAATTTCCTTCATTTCATAAAAATTAAATTGAAATTACATTTTTTATCTGAAGCAGTAGACAAGCTCTGTTATCTTATCGCCCCACTTCTAAATTCCCTAGTTACCACATAAAGGTTGTGAGAATTTCATTGTAAAGAACCTGTTCCCTGCTTTAATCGATTTTCGTCAGGATAATGGGATCAATTTGATGTGTCTAATTTGACAGGAAGAAAGATAAGTGAAGAATGAATCCAGAAAAAAGAATAACAACTGAACAACACAAACAGACATTCTCTCTTATGTGATACTGTAAAGAAAACCGAGTATCATTGCATAGGTGAATAACTTAAAATAGAAAATGAGTTTAATTATATAATGAGTGTTAATGGCTTCCATCTTTTTTTAAAAATTTTATTCAGTTTTCAGATTGTCATGCCTATTGTAAGTAAAAGCTAAGAGAATTTAAAATCTCTTTTCCCTGGAGGTTAATTCATTTAAATGTTTTTTTGTTGTTGCTAATGAAGTGTAAAGTAACTGGGATCGCACACACACCTTTAAAAACATAACGCAGCACAATGCGCACAGAGTTTTATAGACAGAGACACACAAACAAGCAAAGAAATTAAAAAAACATGATGGTGGGAAAGATTTTAAACACCATCTGTACATATCTTCCTCGTCTTTGTCACATAGCAGCCATTCTTATCAGGTTATAATCAGTGTAGAATAGTCTCAAGCCAACTTACTAATTCAGACATGTACACACACACACACACAAACATTAACATAATGCACACAGTAACTAGGCTTCAACACCATAATCTGACTCCAAATGGTTTGCACAAACTAAAAAGCTACACTTTCATTATATAACATGTAATGTGTGTGCATGTATAGGTATATATATGTGTGTGTGTGTATATGCATGCCTGTCACTCTCTCTCTCTCTCTCTCTATATATATATATATATATATATATATATATATATGTATATATATATATATATACATATATATACATATATATACATATATATGTATATATATGTATATAAATAGGCCAGCATGGAAAGCAGATGTTGATGATGATGATAATATATATAGACATATATTTCTGTCTATATATATAGACATATATATTCCTGGATTGGTACTGTTTTATCAACACAAAAAAGATGAAATGCAAAGCTGACTTCAGTAGAATTTGATCTCAGAACAGAGAGTCAGAAAGAGTTCTGCAAGGCTTGGTCCACTTATTATGTATGCAGTGTATTTGCATGTATGTGCACATTTGTATATCTATGTGTACATTTGTATATTTTTACTTATACATATAAACATGTCTCTACTGGGATAAAGTTTCTCTCAATTTTTACGTTAAATATAATTTCTCCACAAAAACAATAAACCATAATTATGTATATATATATATACACATCCATACACATACTTACACACACAAACTGACATACAATCATTTATACATATATAAATGTGTGTGTATATATATATATATATATATATATATATC
>NC_068986.1:30524550-30525789 GCF_001194135.2 Octopus bimaculoides | reverse complement strand
TATATATATATATATATATATATATGGTAAGCTTTTATTTTTTGTTATTTTTACTAAAAACGAAAATGGGAATTCAGAAAAAGAACAGACGTTTCATTTACATTAACAAAACTATTAATTTACAAAAGAGAGATGCATAACATATACACACATACTAAGCTAAACAAACAAACATTAAAAATAGAAATACAATTGCAAATAAATAAATGAATAAATAAATACAATTCTTTTCTGTCTAATGTATAACAATTCCAGAGACATCCGCTATCTAAAAGATGGTCACTGGAGGAACAAAAATAAAAAAAAAGGGAAGAAAAAAAGAAGCTGAGAAGAAAAAAAAAAAAGAAAATGATTAAAAATATACAACAGCAATCTTGTTGATTTATTTGTGACATTTATAAGAATAAACAAGTCTGGCTATAAGCAAATAATTGGAGTCATTGTTCTTTTAATATTCTTCAGATCTTAAAGAATTGAAAGAAGATATATACATACATAGATACATATATATAGATAGATATAGATATAGATATTTGTATATATATATATATATATATATATAATGTATAAATGTATATGTAAGCATTTGTATTTGTTTGAGTGCTTGTATATGAGTGGATCTGTAGTGTGAGTATATGTGTGTGTATGACTGTATATCGTGTGTGTGTGTGTGTGTGTGTGTGTGTGTGTGTGTGCGCGCGCGTGCGTGTCAGACATTTTTGCGCTATAGGAAGAGTCATGCTGACACCTGCGAAACTGTATGGAAGAAGATATTGGAATCTGAAATAATCTGAAGCAGGAAGCAGTAAGCTGAAAATGGATGTAACAGAAAGGAAAAAAACAAAAAAAGAAGAGATAAATAAATAAAAAAAAATTGATATGAAATGACAAATGGAGGAAAGAATAAAAAAAAAAGAACAAAAGAGGAAAGGATAGATTGGTTTGGAAATATGTAAAGATGGAAAGAGTCTGTTAAGTAGACTTGTTCAACAAATGCTAACAGCTTTAAATGGACTTTAAACTAAATGATGATGACAATGATAATGATGGTGATGATGATGATGATGATGACAGTGATGATGATGATGATGATGATGATGATGATAATAATAGCAATGGCAATGTAAGTGGTTATGGTGATGGCAGTGGTGGTAGTGGTGGTAGTGATGATATAAATGATAATAGTGATGGACATGAAAATGATGATGATGATGATGATGATAATGAAGATGATAATGA
>NC_068986.1:30516942-30524139 GCF_001194135.2 Octopus bimaculoides | reverse complement strand
ATGACAGGGTGGCAACGGGCTGGTGTTGGCTGGTTGGTGGAATGATGATAATGATTGATGATGACGTTCGGTGATGGGAAAACATATTTTTCGAAGGCATTTGGCGTAAGTTTCTTCAGAGTAGAATCCAAAGTATATTCTTCGTCTGCCTATTAAAGACATTCAAAACTCTGCAAGAAATGTCTGCAAAAATAAAATAAATAAATAAATAAATAAATAAAAATAAATAAATAAATAAAAAGAAGTAAAAAAATAAAATGTAAAAGCTGTAATGAAGGACAACATTTATAAACGTCTCAATTAGAGAAGATATAGAATATGAGATGAAAATTGCAATCACACTTTTTGATTTATTTTGTTTAATTTTACCACCACCATCATAATCATCATCATAATTGTCATTGATGTTGTCATCATCATCATCATAATTGTCATTGATATTGTCATCATAATTGTCATTGTTATTGTCATCATCATCATCATCATCATCATCATCATCATCATCATCAACAATGGACTTTAAATGATGATGGTGATGATGATGATGATGATAAATCACCATCACCTTATTAATCTAATCTCGTTGTTTTATGAACTCATCTGAGAATACTCTGAGTAAGCTATGGTATGGTTATTCTTTGTACTCAATGGTTAAACAAGAGGAACCAGCTTGCTATATGCACTGTCTCCACCGATGTCTATGCAAGCTAACAAGGCATTTTCTTTGTCATCACCCAACCTGCTAAAAGTAGTAGCCAAATCTCCTTCAAATTCTACCAAATTAGGAAGGACACATTGAATAATGTTGTCCCGAGATCTTTGCTTATTAGGAAAAAAAGACAGCAATGTTCACTGTTAGAATGTCTTTGATCATATTTTTGCTTGATCTGGACTGACCTGGGGCTAAACAACATCAGCACTAACAACAATAACAACCTAGGCCCCATGTGATCCACTTATCTCCTCCTTGCTTTGTCTTCCCGCTGCCAGACCCATCACCCATGAAATAATTTTCCCCACGCTCTCGTTTTCTGTCATTCCTTCAGCACCATGATTTTCTTGTAATCAACAATTTATAGATGTTCAAGCTGAACATTAGCCGTATCAATCATACCGATCTGGGAGGATGACCTGCAAAGGTTACAGACGCTGTCCATTCTTCTTTTCTTTAATCTGTTAAAAAAAAAAACACAAAACAAAACAAAAAGACAATAAAGAAAAAAAAAACATATGCCTGATGATGACGATGATGACGATGACGATAATGACAATGTTACTGCTGCTGCTGATGATGATAATGATTGGGATGACGATGATGTTGATGATGAAGATAACAATTCTGACACCGATCGTGTTGATGATGCTGAAAATTATAATGATTACAATGATGATGATGATGATGATGATGATGATGATGATGATAATAATGATGATGATGATGATGATGATGATGATGATGATGATGAAGATGGTGATGATGATATGTTGATGCTTCTTTTGCTGCTGCTGCTTCTGCTGCTGCTGATGGAAATCATAATAATGATGATGGGAGCAGTAATGATGGTATCACTAATGATGCAGCTACTGCTGCTACTGCTACTACTGCTACCATCCCCTCTGCTACAACTGCTGCAGTTGCTACCGTTACCACTGCTGCTGCTTCCACTACTGTTGCTTCTACCACTGCTACCACCACTACTGCTGCTGCTATTGCTACTATTGCCTCTACTATGACTGCTACTGCTGCTGTCACTGCTGCTGCTGCTGCCTCTACTACTGATGCTACTGCTACTACTACAGCTGCTGCTGCTGCTACTGCTGTTGCTTCTACCACTACTGCTACAGCTGCCACTGCTGCTGATGCCGTTGCCTCTGCTGCTGATGCCGTTGCCTCTGCTGCCATCACTACCACCCCTGCCACCACTACCACCCAGCACCACCTCCACCACTGATGATGAGATGCCAATAGCAATGACAATAAGACTGATGATGCGAGGGGTGGGGTAGTGGCGACAATGAAAATAATGATGATTGATAACGAAGTTGAGTGATGGTAAAAAAAAAAGAAGAAATATTTTCAAAGACATTTGGGTTGAGATTTTTCATGTACAAAAGATAATGGTAATACAAGAGTCTGCAAATGTCTTCTTAGGACATTGTCTCAAAGTATTTGTAAATCTTGAATATTTCTTGAATGTCTGTTTTCCAAGATGGAGTGATGAAATACCTCAGGGGATACAGCTTGGCACTCTATCATTTCTGTTACTTCTTGTGCACTCAAACTTGGCTAGCTGGTAGAATCATTAGCAAGCTAGACAAAATGTTTAGTGGTGTTTTTTCCAGCTTTATGTTCTGAGTTCAAATGCTACCAAGGTCAATTTTGCCTTGCATATTTTTAGGGGTCGATAAAATAAGTACCAGTCAAACACAGACTGGTAAAATAAATACTGGTTGAGCATGGGTTGATATAATCGATTAGCCCCTTCCCACCAAAATTTCAGGCCTTGTGCCTGTAGTAGAAAGCATATGCTGGACGAAATGCTTAGTGGCATTTCACCCGTCACTACATTCTGAGTTCAAATTCTGCTGACGTTGACTTCGCCTTTTATCTTTTCGGGGTCGATAAATTAAGTACTAGTGAAACACTGGGGTCGATGTAATCGACTTATCCCCTCTCCCAAAATGGCTGCCCTTATGGTAAAATTTGAAAACATTATTATTATTATTATTATTATTATTATTATTATTATTATTATTATTATTATCTTGATAATGATGATAATTAAATGTAGCATCAATATAATTGCAAGCCGTTGGATCTAAGAAAGAAAGAGCTGGGTGAGGGTGGCAGGCTTGGCCAAATCGATAGTGCGTTAGATAAAAATTAAGAATTTAGTCAAATGGAAAAAAAAAATTATGAAAGTTCATTTTAGAATTAAAAATTAAATGAAGTGAAATCATAATTTATGGAAGTTATGCAGAAATGACAAATTTTTCTCCAGACTAATGCAGTAAACAGGATGATGTGAAGAAATTAGTTATGGTTCTGTGTTGGCAATTAGTGAGTATTAAACATTTTAAAAGTGAAATGAATTGGTTTGCTGTGAACAAGATGAAAAATTTATCATTTTGGTCTGAATCCTTTATTGGAGAAGTATGTTTTTTTTTCTGATGGTAAAGAAAGAAAAGATTAAGAGACAGAAAGAGAAAGAGAGAGTAGGAAAGAATAAGGGAAGAGTATATTACAAAGTGAAACAAATGCTTATTGGGAGATATTGCTTGAAATGGGGCAGACTATAAGGATGCTGGAAAATTTGAAGAAAGTGGACGGGTAGGTGTAAAAATCAAGAGATGCAAGGACTACTTGGAGATGGACAACATGAGCACTTGGCAAATCTGGAGAGTGGAATGGAGAGTGAAGAATTTGAAGTGCTAGGAAATGAGCATGCATAATTTGAAAGCCTTGTGAAGTTTTGCTTAGTCTAATCCCAACAAGAAATATGAACAAAAGATTGGAACATCTTGATCAGTGGTTCTCACCTAGGATCCAAAAACGTATGTGCAATAAATTGGTTATACTTCTACAATACACTAAATCATCATCCTCATCATTTAATGTCCGCTTTCCATGCTAGCATGGGTTGGACGGTTTGACTGGGGACTGGCGAAGTGGATGGCTACACCAGACTCCAATCTGATTTGGCAGAGTTTCTACAGCTGGATGCCCTTCCTAACACCAACCACTCCAAGAGTGTAGTGGGTGCTTTTTACGTGCCACCGGCACGAGGGCCAGTCTGGTGGTACTGGCAACTGCCAGGATTTTTTAAAACATCAAATGGCTATGCGGGACCAGTAAAATAGAATAGGAATTAGAGGGGTCCATTGGTAATAATGATTAAGGACCACTGATCTAGATGGTCAAATTAGCACTGTTTGAACAAAAGATATGGCACCATTTGGAATACTGAACCACACATAGATTCAGTCAGACTCTAACTTCACCAAACAGACTTCTGTTGGTGACTGAAGCAGTGTTGATTCTTTGAGGGTCTGATCTAGATAAGCTCTGAATTTATTGGTGGGCATTTCATCATGATTATCATAGTGACATACAAAGAGGTTGGGCTCAGGAAGTATGTGAGCAGAGCAGTCCAGCATCAATGAATGTGATTTCCTCTTTGATACTATAATCATGAACCACAACACTTGAAATTCCTTGTCATTCAAGAAGTACCCAGAAAGCACCAGAAAAAAACTAAATCTTTAAAGCATTGGCCCATCAGTTGGCAGGTGTAGTGGTAATAACTCAGGCAATAGGTTCTAAGTCAGGCGGTGTATAATTATATTGACCAATTTAAAGCATGTACATTGCATATGCAAATTTACGTCAACCATTTTAAAAAGATTAATTGAATAAAATGATGCTTCTGGGCTACCAGTTCTTATTGTAACTGTAATGCTATGATAGAAAACATTTGCATGAAGTGGAATTGAACCTGAGACTACATGGTTGTGAAACAAACTTCTTAACCATGTGGCCATGCCTGTGTCTATTATCATCTACATTATCAGATATTATCAGAAACAAAACAAAGCGCATTTCAGTTTTCTTTCTTCAAGTTTCTCCATGTTTTGACTGTCATAGTTTATTTTCTTTCTCTTGTGAAATTCTATGTCTAGTTCCAATGGCATTAGGAAAAGGAGTTTTCTGGTTGAATGAAAAATTCACAAGATTCTTACCCCTTCCATTTCGTACAAGGCTATAATTGTATTTCCAAAGAGAAATGCCTGTTTATCTATTTGCTTGCTCCCCACGTATAGATATCCAGATGTGACTAATTCTATTTCTTAGATATTAACATAACTGAACATGTGTTTAACAAATTTGAAATGAAAATCTTAATATCCAATAAATTGATTGACAAAGACTTTTATGTTCTAGAATATTATAATTTGCTTTTTCTTCTTTAATCTTACTAAACTTTCAAAATTACACTTATTTCTCTCTGTGTAATTGGTACTGTGGTACTGAAGTATGGTTTTAACAAGCAGAATTTATGGTTCAGTTTCAATTCTTATCTGGATTCACTGTACATACTTTTATAAATGTACTTAGAACAAATCTGAATTTCTCATTTTCCCTTTTAAGTTTTAAAGAGGATTTTTGAAAGCCAGTGCCTGCAATGTAGAATGCCAGGATATTCTTCGTTGTGCTTTATTAGAAGTTGGTAAGCATTTGAAAAAAGAAAATTAATTTTCCTCAGTTTTTCTTTAACTCCTCAGCAACCCTGATTGAGTAGACAGACCTATAATCAAAGGCATTCCAGTCATGACCAACCTGTTTTTTTTTTTCAGATCTTATATATGTAGTGGTGGTGGAGAGGAGTGTAGAAGTCATGGACACATTCCATTCTTTTGACAAAAATGTAAATTCTTTTTTTCAAGGCAGCAGAGTATGGTTCGAAAGAGCTTTTGCTCCTATTTCTAACAACTCAAGTCATTCCACAGAGATTTCCTCATTGGTGCAGGTGTCATTGTGTGGTAATATTTTTGCTTTCCACCATATGGTTCTCCTCCTCCTCCTCCTCCTCCTCCTCCTGCTGCTGTCAAAATTGTCGAATCCTCATACATTGTCTAACGATGGGAGAGTCCATCATATATATATATATATATATAGGCGTAGGAGTGGCTGTGTGGTAAGTAGCTTGCTTACCAACCACATGGTCCCGGGTTCAGTCCCACTTCGTGGCATCTTGGGCAAGTGTCTTCTACTATAGCCTCGGGCCGACCAAAGCCTTGTGAGTGGATTTGGTAGACGGAAACTGAAAGAAGCCCGTCGAATATATGTATATATATATATATGTATGTGTTTGTGTGTCTGTGTTTGCCAACATCGCTTGACAACCGGTGCTGGAGTGTTTATGTCCCCGTAACTTAGTGGTTCGGCAAAAGAGACCGATAGAATAAGTACCAGGCTTTACAAAAAATGTGGAGGCGCAATGGCCCATGGTTAGGGCAGCGGACTTGTGGTCGGAGGATCGCGGTTTCGATTCCCAGACCGGGCGTTATGTGTGTTTATTGAACGGAAACACCTAAAGCTCCACAAGGCTCCAGCAGGGGGTGGTGGCGACCCCTGTTGTACTCTTTTGCCCAACTTTCTCTCACTCTTTCTTTCCATTTCTTGAGTAACGCTGTGATGGACTGGCGTCCCGTCCAGCTGGGGGGAACACATACACCATAGAAACCAGGAAACCGGGCCCATGAGTCTGGCTAGGCTTTAAAAGGGTGCATAAATAAATAAAATTTACAAAAAATAATAAGTTCTAGGGTCGATTTATTCAAATAAAAATTCTTCAAGGTGGTGCCCCAGCATGGCCACAGTCTAACGCCTGAGAAAAGTAAAAGATAAAAGATACCAAGTAGTTTCCAAATGGTGTGTCACAATCAAGACTATTTTTAGGTTTACATGGGTTTGGGTACTGTACCAAAGAATTGGGTCCCTACTCAAGGAATATTTTGCCAAAATTCACACTGTTTAAATAGTTTGTTGAATCTATTGTGTGCAAAACAGTTTCTCATCTGTTTTTTTTAGAGAATTGCAATATTTTTGTTCTTTATTTTTTCTACTCATGCACTATTGAATGTCTGCTGGAATGCAAGTTCACATGTGTGTGTATATGCATGTACATATGTTTGTGCATGTGTATGTGTGTGTGAGTGTGCTTATAAATATATGTGCATATGTAACTTCGTTCTTTAATATTTCTAGTAAGTAAGGAGGCAAGCTGGAAGAATTGCTAGTATGTTGGGCAAAATGCTTTGTGATATTTTTGTCTGTCTTTATATTCTGAGTTCCAATTCCACCGACATCAATTTTACCTTTCATCTTTTTTGAGAGTCAATATAAAATATGTACCAGTTGCTCATTGGAGTCAATGTAATCAACTTAACCCCTGTTCAGGAATTGCTATTGCTGACCTTGTGCCAAAATTTGAAACCAATATCGTTAGTTGATCAATTGAATTGTAGTGCTTATGTTTTAATATAAATCTGGTACTTATTATATTGGTCTCCTTTTTAGCCGAACTACTAAATTACAGGGGTATAAACAAACTTATACCAGTTGTCAAGATGTGGGAGATAAATACACACATACACAAATACACACATGCATATATGTACATGTGTATATATATA
>NC_068986.1:30515622-30516812 GCF_001194135.2 Octopus bimaculoides | reverse complement strand
ATATATATATATATATATACATATATGTATATATAATATTTATCTGTCTGTCTGTCTGTCTATCTATCATCATCTATTGTTTTTTTTGTTGAACTGCTAAGTTATGGAGATATAAACACACCAGTATCAGTTGTCTAACTGGTGAGAGAGAAACGCAGACACAAGGAAACACACACACACACATACACACACACATACATGATGGGCTTCTTTTGGTTTCTGTCTACCAAATCCACTCACAAGGCTTTGGTTGGCTCAAAGCAATAGTAGAAGACATTTGCTGAAGATGCCATGCAGTGGGACTGAATCTGGAACCATGTGGTTAGGAAGCAAGCTTCTTTCTTGTCACACAACCACATCGGCACTTATTAAAAAGTATAAATACCTTTTTAAATACATTTTTTTGACTTTACGCCCAAAGTATACTGTAATATTTGCAATCTACTCTAAAACACCCTGCAACTTTAAAAAAAAAAGGGTGGGGGTAGAATGTTTAGGAACAACTTGTCTAAACAGCACCCTTGACAATTTTATAGGTTTCCAGCTAAGAAATATGGTAGTGAACCTAAATTCTATGAAAGTTACAGCAGAATAGTGAAAATACATGTGAAAGTTTTAAAATAATTAGTATATTACTTTATTAACCCTTTTATCTTTCTTCCTCTCTTTATTTTTGTTTATGGCCTGACAAAAAGAAAAACACCACTACCAAAATCAGGGCAAAGAAGCTTTGATATTTCCAAGAAATTCTTTATTTTGCCAGAAATATTAAAAGAACATACACATGCACACATATTCACAAACACACAAACAAGTTACACACATGCACACAAACACACATATACTCATTATGCAAACACATGTGAGCATTGCATTCCAGCAAATATACAATAGTGCACAAGCCTAGAGAAAAAAATGTTGGGATTCTCTAAAAAAACAGATGAGAAAATGCCTTGCACCCAACAGATTCAATAAATTATTTAAACAGTGTGAATTTCGGTAAAACATTCCCAGGCTTTACCATTTGAATCTACTTAAGGGCTATATACACACATAGAAGCATGCGTTGGAGTCACACACCATGGGAATTGAAACAGAGCATGCTGAACACTACAATAAAATAAACTTCAACATTGTTATAAAAAAATAAATACCATATGTTTAACTAAGACTCTAAGACTATTCTATGT
>NC_068986.1:30507340-30514051 GCF_001194135.2 Octopus bimaculoides | reverse complement strand
TATATATATATATATATATGTATAGGAAGATGCAACTTGGATGTGTATGTATATGTGTGCATATGCATATCTTTCCTTATATGTTCATGTATTTACTTCATTATCATAGCCTCCATCCCCATCATCATCTTCATCATCATCATCATCATCATTTGCAGCAGCCGCACCATTTTTTTGCATCTCTTTTCTTCCCATGCTGGCATGGCTTGGACAAGTCTCACTGTGTCTTGGTCAATGTCATAGGCAGAGAATATCAATTAGTTTCGCTCTTGTCTATGCCTTACAGGTTGTACTGGTTGCAGTTTATTGCTCTTCCATCACTACAACGGTATTTCTCTTATGTCTTTCATGTCTGCTGTGAATATTGCAGAAGTGTACTTTATAGTTTCTTGGAAATTTTTCTCTTCTCCATGTATGGTAGTGCTGTTGTTTAACCCCAGATCTGATCAGCACTCCAGTTGAACAGATCTGTGGTTAAAGGCATTCCAGTTGTGACCATCCTGTTGTTTTGTATACTGTTCAATGTGTCCTTTGTTTCTTAAGATAGCAAGCTGATTTGATTTAAACAGGATTTGGCTGCCAGTTCTAGCAACCTGGGTGGCCATGTATAGCAGGGGTTCTCAACCATTTTTTTTATCTATAGACCCCTTTGATTATTATTTTATTCTGGTGGACCCCAATAGCCATTTGATGTTGAAAAATTGGTTTTATAGAAACTTCTTTCAAAATTCCTGTCTTGTCTTTCACACATTAACTTGTGAAGGTTGAACTAAGTAAAATGTTAGAGAAAGAAACCTCACTATTTTTTGCAGTACATACTAACATACACATTTAAAATAAAAGTTTTTCAGGGGCCCTTAAAATACTATTGCAGATACCAAATTTATTATTTTGTCGTGTAGACCCCTAAAATCTTATATGGACCTTTAAGGGGCCAAATGGACCCCAGTTGAGAACCACTGATGTAGAGGTTCCATCATTGATAGTTGTATTTTAACCCCTCACCCCATCTCTGAGGTCAAGTCTATGATCAAAGGCATTCTAGCCATGACCATTCCACCTTTTCTTTTAGGGGTATGTAGCATTACATCATCTAATGTATCTTGTCTTAATGTAAGATAGCTGGGTATGAATTTATGAGAGATTTAGCTACTGTTTTTGGCAGGTTGAACTGAATAAGAATTAGCAAAGTACTTAGTGAGGAGCCAGGGAGGAGAGATGCACAGTGTGAGAGATAAGAGGAGAAGAAACAACTGATTTCTTGGGTGTGCTTGGGTTGAAGGAATACACAACCAGTTAGCTACAAGTAGCAGAGGCCATTGTAGCAGCTACAGAGCGATAGGTTACACTTTAGGCCTCATTTTTGTCATTGTACCTTATTGATTTTGCTGTTATTTCTGGCTGATTGGTTACTTTGCAATCATCAGGAGCATGCAGTTAAGTATATGTCTGGTCATAGAGTGACCAATGGTTTCGCATCCATAAAGCACTTAGCTTTATGGACAACACTCATTAAAGTCTGATGAGTTTTCAATAAAGCTAAAAGCTTTATGAGTGCGAAACCATTGGTCACTCTATGTATGACCAGATATATACTTAACTGTGTATAAATACATCACTGCTCTATGCTTTAGAGTGTGCTTTTTGGGGGGATATATGATACACTGATGATGTATATGTATGTATGCATATATACATACACTCTCTAAAGTGGTTGGAGTTAGGAAGTGCATCCAGCCATAGAAACTGTGCCAAAGGAGATATTAGGACTTGATGCAGTTCACCAACCAATGCCAACATGGAAGGCAGATGTAAAATGATGAGGATGGTTATGACAATGAAGACGATGATGATGATGATTACAATGATGATAATATATTCAATGTTTATGCATGTGTTCAAAATGGATGCATCACTTGTTACTAATTTTACAGGTATGTCATCGTGATCCGTAATTTGGATGATATTCAATGATGTTAATACTCCTTTTCTTCTTCCTACCCACCTCTTTTAACTTCCTTTCCTTTCTAAAAACCTAAGCCTTTTGTTTTGTTGGGGTTTTTGTTTTTTTAATATATTGCTGTTTTCCTTTTTTCTGATATATTAGCACACAAGTGTTTATAGTGCACATGATGTAGGATGTAGTAGGCTAACAAGTTAAGGTGCTATATTAGTGAAGAGTACATTCAATTTAGTGCACCTGTGTTTCTCTAACTACCAGATCATTTAATTCCATTGATTATTTTAGAAAATCCTTTTGCAATTTTGTTTTCTTTCCCTTTGAAGAATATCAAATGTTTTATTTTAATTTGTCTCTGTTTGTAATTTTGCTAATTTTCTTTTATAAACTTGTGTTTTGTTTTATTTTATCAATGTTATTTGATTTTTTTGTGATTGAGGAGGGGTTAGCTTAAACTTTTGTAATATTGATTTCGAAAATTTGTGAAGGAGAATGAGTAATTAGCAGTTTGGATCAGCCCCAGTATATAACAAGTATTTGCACAAGTCATTGAAGGAGCTGTTAAATGATACCTTGACTATTTATTTTACATCCTTGTATTTTGGATAAGCAGTGAAGAAAGAAAGTACAGGGTGTTCAAAAAGTCTCTCCACAGTAAGTATTTTATTGCACAATAAATATTTATAAGATGGTATAAGACTACAAAAGAATATATTAAACTTTACAAGACTTAAAAAAAAACTTTATAAGAGGTGTTAAAAGTGTCGTCTTTCATTTTCAATACATAAGTTGACTCTTCTACACATGTTTTGAAATACATCTTGGAGAGTCTGACGCAGTATGGACCATGTGAAGATTATGATTGCTCCTTTTTTTTAGCTCATTAATGGTTTTCAGGCGATTCTTGTACACTGATCCTTTACTTGCTCCCCAGAAAAAAAAGTCTGGCGGTGTTAAATCAGGTGATCTTGGTGGTCAAAGTCCCTTCGAAATAATCCGTTCACCGAAAAACTCTTGAAGTCATGCCATGGTGATGCGCAAAGTATGTATTATTAATTTCATTTTCAGTGAGTTGGCCTGCAAATGGATAGACAATATTTGAGCAATATCTCTAGGTGTTGATGGTGTCTTCAAAAAATATCAGTCCCACAATATGTTTTCTTGAAACTGCTATCCATACTCCAGCTTTTTCGGGATGCAGAGGTTGCTCATGCACCACATGTAGATTCCTAGTGCTCCATAACCTTGTGTTTTGTGAATTTATGTATCCTGATAAATGAAACCAAGCCTCATCAGTGTAAAAACAACCATCCAGCACTTCTATGCCTTTTTTGGCAACAAAGTTTTGGAACCAATGACAATAATGAAATCTTTTAGTATGATCCGAGCAAAATACTCCATTTCCAGCCCACTCAGCAAGAAAAGAATTAGTAATCCTGTAATGGACTGGTGTCCCATCCAGTGGGAGAATACACACATCACAGAACTCAAGAAACCGACCTTATGAACTAGAAATCTTGAAATAAAACTAAATAATAGCATATGTGCATATATATATATATATGTATATATATATATATATATATATATATATATATATATATATATATATATATATACACACACACATACAAATACATTCATACATATCCACATGTATACATTCATATGTATGTGTGTGTGTGTGTGCATTTGTGCATGTGCATTTGTACATGTGCATATGCAAGAAAATGTGTGGAGGTGTTTCCATGGATGCTTGAGTGTATGATTATGCATAGGTACATGGCGCTCTTTGGCCACATGTTGAGGTGTGGCTACATGATAATGCGTATGTATGAGTATGTAATTGGATATATGATCTTTTATTTATTTGCATGCTGTTGATTTTAGGAATCTGTGTCCGCATGTGCATGCATCTATGAGTGAATGTGATTGTATGTGAGTGCAAATGTGTGTGTGTGATGTGCGGATTTACGCAAGTGTTCACATGTGCAGTTGTTTGCATGTCTGTGTGTGCAGGTGCATGTGGGCACATGTGTTTGCATGTATTTGCATTTACAGGTGTGTGTGAATAAGTGTATGTGTGTATGTGAATGAGTTCATATTTGCAGGTGTATGCATGTGTGTGTTTGTGTATGTGTGTGAGTGTGTGTGTGTGTGTATGGGTGCATGTGCATGCATGTGTGTGCATGTGTGTATGTGTGTGTGTGTGCTTGTGTGTGTGTGCGTGTGTGTCTGTAAGTGTGTGGTGGGGGTGTGCAGATATGCGATTTTGCAGAAATATGAAGGTTAGAATACATCGAGTAATGAAAAAAAAAAAAAACATAAAAAAAATAAAATGATAAAAAAATAAAACAAAACATAAAATAACTATAAATAACAATATCAATATAAACACTGTAAAAACAAAATGCGCGAAATAAACAACAACAAATATAAACAACAATAATAAATAAATGTGAAAACAAATAAACAAACAGAACAAACAAGCCATTGAAAGGCTTTTGTCTCTCGTTCAGAGACGGTGGTGGGTGAGAGGGGGGAGGGAAGAAAAGGTTATACTGTTGTTGTTGTTGTTGGTGGTGGTGTTGGTGGTATTGATGGTGGGGGGAGCTGAGTGGGAGGATAAAAGACTGAGTTATGCTGCTGCTGTTGTTTTTGCTGTTGTTATTGTTATTAGTGGTAGTAATGGGGTTGTTGTTGTTGTTGTTGGAGGTGGTGGTGGTGTTGTTGGAGGTGGTGGTGGTGTTGTTGGAGGTGGTGATGGTGGTGGTGCTGGTATTACTAATAGTACAGGCAGTAGTGTTGGTTGGTAGTGGTGGGAGTAGTAGTAACAATGGTGGAATCGGTAATACTAGAGACAGCAGTTTTGCTGTTGTGAGTAGTGGTGGTAGTGCTGGTATTGGTACTAGCACATGCAGTAGTGGTGGTGTTGTTGTTGTGATGGTGATGGTAGTGGTGGTTGTGGTTTGGGTGATGTTGGAATTGGTAATAGTGCAGGCAACTGTAGCGTTGTTGTTATTGTTGTTGTTATTGGTGTGATTGATAACAGCGCAGGTCAATCTTAATCTAGCAGACTTGGGTTAATCTTAACCTAGCAGATCCAGGTTAATCTTAATCTAGTAGACTTAAGTTAATCTAATGGACCTAGGTTAATCTTAACCTAGCAGACCTTGGTTAATCTTAATCTAGAGGACCTATATTAATCTTAATCTAGTAGAACCAGGTTAGTCTTAACCTAGCAGACCCAGGTAAATCTTAATTTAGCAGAGCCTGGTTAATCTCAATCTAGCAAATCCAGGTTATTCTTAATATAGCAAACCTAGGTTAATCTTAATCTAGCAGACTTAAGTTAATCTTAATCTAGTGGACCTAGGTTAATCTTAACCCAGCAGATCTTGGTTAATCTTAATCTAGAGGACCTAGGTTAATCTTAATCTGGTAGAGCGAGGTTAGTCTTAATCTAGCAGACCCAGGTAAATCTTAATTTAACAGAGCCAGGTTAATCTTAATCTAGCAAATCTAAGTTAATCTTAATCTAGCAAACCCAGGTTAATCTTAATCTAGCAGACTTAAGTTAATCTTGATCTAGTAAAGCGAGTGGTGGTGGTGGTAGTTGTGGTGGTTATTGTTATGGCAACAATAAGTGGTAGTTGTTAACAATGTGGTAGTGTGGTGGTTGTGGCAGTAGTGGTTGTGTAGTACTTGTAGTAGAAGTTGCTGTGGTGGTTGTGTAGTAGTAGTAGTAGTAGTAGTAGTGGTTGTGGAGATGGTGGCTGTGGTAGTGATTGTGGTAGTGGTGATTGTGATAGTGGTGAATATGGTTGTGGTGGTTGTGGTAGTGGTCATTTTATCTAGCGGCTGCAGTTGTTGTAATGGTTATAGTAGTGGTGACTGTGATGGTGGTCAAGGTTGTTGTAGCAGTAGTGGTTGTACTATTGGTAGTTGTGGTACTGGCATTTGTTGTAGCAATTACAGTAGTGGTAGTGGTTGTGGTGGTAGCAGTTTACAGGGTGGGGGTGTGGCAGTTATAGTGAAGTAATGTGGTAGTGATGATTGTGGTAATAGTTGTGGTGATGGTTGTAGTATAAGTGGTGGTAGTCGTAGAGGTGTAAACATGGCTGCTATAGTGGTAGTGGTGGGATAGGTGCTTGTCAAGGTAGCAGTAGAAGTGGTAATTGTGATAGTTGTAGTGATGTTGGTAGTGGTGGTGGTGGTGGTGGTGACCATGATCATTGCGGTAGTGGTGATAGTGGCTGTTATAATGATTGCAGTGGTTGTGGCGGTAGTTGTGATAACTATAGTGGTGTTGGTGGTGGTGGTGATTGTCGAAGTAGTGATGTGGTGGTGATGGTGACAATGATAGTGTTGTTGCTGTTGTTGTTGTTGGTGGTGGTGGTGGCAGTGGTGATCATGGTGGTGGCGGTGGTGATGGCTGCAGCAGAATTATTTACTTTGATAGTAGTGGTAGTTGTAGTGGTATAGTAGTAGTAGTTGTAGTAGTAGAAAAAGTACTGACTGCGGTAGTGATGATGATGATGGGGGTGGTAGTGGTGGTATTGGTAGTGGTTGTGTTGTTGTTATTGTTGTTTTTGAGGTAGTAATAATGATAGCTGTAGCAGTGTTGATGATGGTGGTGCTGTTGAGTTAGGTTGTGGTGGTGGTGGGTTTGGTTGTGGTGGTGGTGGGTTTGGTTGTGGTGGTGGTAGTGATTGTGGTGATAATGATGCTGGTGATAATTGTGGTGGGGG
>NC_068986.1:30504668-30507189 GCF_001194135.2 Octopus bimaculoides | reverse complement strand
TTAGAAGGAAAAACAAGGCAAAGGTTAATTCCTGAGAAAAAAAAATAGATAAAAATAATAAAAAAATGTGAAGATGTCAATTAAGAATGCAAATATAAAGAAGAATAAATAAATAAATAAATAAATAATGACGGTGATGACGTTGGTGGTGATGATGATGATGATGATGATGATGATGATGATGATGATGATGATGATGATGATAGTGATGATAACAATAACAAGTATGAATGAATGAATGGATGAATGAATGAATGGATGGATGGATGAATGAATGAATGAAATAAGGAGGGACTTTGAAATAAAGAAGAAAAAAAAATAATATGGGGGAAAAAAAGGCAAAAAAGAAAGACAAATTGTGAGATGTAATGAAGGAAGGAGTTGACTGGTTGAAAAGGAAGGAGTAAGGAGAAAATGTGATGAAATATATTATGGGAGCCTTGAAACATTGCGCTGTGTGTTGGTGGTGGATATGAAGATTTTGTGTGTGTGTGTGTGTTAGTGTGTGTGAATGTATCTGAGTGTGTGTGTGTGTTTGTATGTGTGTTTGTGTGTGTGTATGTGTGTGTGTGAATGTATTTGAGTGTGTGTGTGTGTTTCTGTATGTGTGTGTTTGTGTGTGTTTTTGCATATGTGTGTGTGTGTGTTTGTGTGTGTATGTGTGATTGTGTGTGCTTTTGTGTATGTGTGTGTGTGTTTGTGTGTGTATGTGTGTGTTTGTGTGTGTTTTTGCGTATGTGTGTGTGAAGGTATTTGAGTGTGTGTGAAGGTATCTGAGTGTGTGTGTGTTTGTGTATGTGTGTGAATGTATCTGAGTGTGTGTGTTTGTTTGTGTATGTATGTGTGTGTGTGTGTTTGTGTGTGTATGTTTGTGTGTAAACGTATCTAAGTGTGTGTGTGTGTATGTGTGTGTGTTTGGGTGTGTGAGTATGTGTGTGAACGTATTTGATTGTGTGTTATGTGCGTGTGTTATGGAGATGTGTATTTGTATCGGCAAGTGTATATAAGTGCGTGAATGTAAAATTATATATGAATGTTTGAGTGTGTGTGTATGTATGGATATCAGTGTGTGAACGTGTGTGAACGTGTGTGTAAGTGTGTGTGTGTGTGTGTGTGTGTGTGTATAGATGAATGCTAAAGTGTGTATATATGGATATCACTGTCTGAATGTGTGTGTTTATGTGTGTGTTTATGTGTGTGTGTATGTGTGTGGTGTGTGTACTTGTATGAAAATATATATTCGTGTGTGCACGTATGTATAACATTGTAGGAATGTAAAAATATATGAATACATAAAATGTATATGCATGTGTATATAAGTGTATGTATCTATGTGTGTGTGCATGCACTTGTATGAAAATATATATTCATGTGTGTGTGTGTATGTATATCATTGTAGGAATGTAAAAATATATGAATGCATAAAATGTATATGTATGTGTATTTATGTATATCTGTGTATGTGCGTATGTGTGTGTGTGTGTGTGTGTGTGTGTGTGTGTGTGTGTGTATTCTATGAAGATGTATATTTATGTATGTTCATATGTATGTCAATATGTGAATGTAAAATTATGTGTGACTGTAGATATGTGTGTGTAATCTGTGTGTGTGTAATCTGTGTGTGTGTAATCTGTGTGTATACATGTGTGCGTGTGTGTGTGTGTGTGTGAATGTAAGTGTGTATTTGTATATAAATGTATTTTTATGACTGTGCATATGTATGTCAATGTATAAATGTGAAATATGTGAAAATATAACTGTATATATATATCTGCATGAGTGTGTGTGTGTGTGTGTGTGTATCTGAGTGTATGTATGTGAATATGAACAGAAATTGGTGTGTATATGTCTGTATGTGTTGTGTAGGTGGGTACTTGTATGAATATAAATATATAAGAGTACATGTGTGTGTACATGTATGGAATGCAAAGTGATATGTGAATGTATGTGTGTGTCTATGTGCATGAATATGTATGTGTGTGTGTATGCATTCCTGTGTGTGTGTTTATAATATCAATATAGCATCAGAAAGTATGTGCATGCATGCATGAATGCAGAATTATATCTGAATGTATAATGTATAACAGAATATGTATGTGCACGTGTGTGTGTGTGTGTGAACAAAAATATATATACATGCGTATGTGTTTGTACATATATATGTTTATATAAATCTATCACAAAAACGCATAGTGTTTAACAGAGTGTGTATGTGCTTGAGTGTGTGAACATATATATATACATATATATATATATGTGTATATGTATATATATATATATATATATATATATATATATATATATATCATCATCATCATCATCATCGTTTAACGTCCGCTCTCCATGCTAGCATGGGTTGGACGATTTGACTGAGGACTGGTGAAACCGGATGGCAACACCAGGCTCCAGTCTAATTTGGCAGAGTTTCTACAGCTGGATGCCCTTCCTAACGCCAACCACTCAGAGTGTAGTGGGTGCTTTTACGTGTCACCCGCACGAAAACGGCCACGCTCGAAATGGT
>NC_068986.1:30500582-30503007 GCF_001194135.2 Octopus bimaculoides | reverse complement strand
ATCTCATCTAAATTGATTCGCTCCCTAATTAGTTGGGCTATGACCCTCTCTGTAACTTTCATAACCTGATCTAACAGCTTGATGCCTCTGTAATTATTTGTATCTAAAGCGTCACCTTTACCTTTGTAGCAGTTGACTATGATGCTGCTACACCAGTCATTGGGTATGACTCCTTCGTGTATCACCTGGTTCGTAATACGGGTGACTAGGCTATAGCCAACACTGCCAGATATTTTGAGCATCTCTGCAGTGATTCCTGATGGGGTAGGGGGCTTTCCCGGTCTTCATACTCTTAATTGCTCACCATCATCATTGTCATCGTTTAACATCCGCCTTCCATGGTGGCATGGATTATGCAGGCATGGGTGTGTGTGTGTGTGTGTATTTATATGACTATACCATAAAAAGTATGATGTATAATAGAGTATGTACGTGCAAGTATGTATTAATATAAATATGTATATACTTGTATGTGGAATTGCATGTGTGTATATATTCAAATAAATATACTATATAAATATATAAGAGTGTATGTGCATTCATAAATGAATACAAAGTTACATACAAATGTATAAGTGTGTGTGTGTGTGTGTGTGTGTGTGTGTGTGTGTGTGTGTGTGTGTGAAAATAAATATATGCAGGAGATGTGTTGGAGTAGCTGGCAGTCAAAACACCCATGAAATAAGTTCTTACAAATGGTTGGAGGGTTCTCTAGAAGTAGTTGATATCTTCTGTTACCTAGGTAACCTAATTAGCAGTAGGGCCAGGTGTTTTGGAAGCATAGTAGCTAGAGTAAGAACAAAATAGTGGTGCAAAAAAGTTCAGGGAGCTTTTTTTTACCTCAGCAGGCAACAAGAGGTTTTTCTCATTAAGAGAAGGGTGGATTGTATGTTCCCTTGGAACACCATCACCATCACCATCATTTAACATCTGTTTTTCCATGCTGGCATGGATCGGATGGTTTGACAAGAACTGCTTAACCAGAGGATAGTTCCAAATCTACTTTGGAATGGTTTCTATAACTGCAAGTTCTTCCTAATGCCAACTACTTTACAGAGTACTAGGTGCCTTGTAAGTGGCATTGGCACCAGTGAGGTCATCTAAGTAACTCACAAGAGAAAACACTCAACCGAGGGGTATGTAGTATTGAAAAAAGTGGCTTTATGCTAGATTCTCAACCATTTTTTGCCCATGAATCCCCTTAATTTTTATTTTATTTTGATGGATCCCCATATTGAGAAAAACAAAAATCCTATATCTTTAATTAGATATTATTAAGGATGCATGTGTGCATGTATGTATGTAATTGTGCCTGTAATTCAAAGGGTCAGCCTTGTCACACTGTCACACTGAATATCTCCGAGAACTACGTTAAGGGTACACGTGTCTGTGGAGTGCTCAGCCACTTGCACGTTAATTTCACGAGCAGGCTGTTCCGTTGATCGGATCAACTGGAACTCTCGACGTCGTAAGCGCCAGAGTGCCAACAACAACAACATGTATGTAAACATACATGTACATGCACACATACAGACACAACACACATCTAAGTCTGTGGGTGTGTGAATGTGTGTAATATTTAAGAAGATGTGTACCTTGCCAACTCATTTATTTGGTATCTGTATCATAGATCTATCTTGTCTTTTCCATGCTTATCCCAATGTATATCTGATACACAATACTTGATACCCACTATGTAACTTTAGAAACGCATTTTTTTTTTATTGTCAGTATACTCTTGGCATTAACTGGTTGCATGAAAGGAATAGATGTACTTAATTTCAAGCAAAACTATGCTTGTAACATACTTTTAGTTTATACTATTTTTTACGCTCACACACACACACACACACACACACACACACACACACACACACACACACACGCACGTACACACATCATATCATCATCATCATCTTCATCATCGTTACCACCATTATGTTCCATACTGGCCTGTTAGGATTGGGTCATGCTCCAACACCTCTCTTGTTTTTGCATGGTTTCTCAGGCTGGATGCACTGAGAGAAAGGGTGAGAGACTGATATACATAAATAAATAAATGTATATATATATATATATATATATATATAACGTGAGAGAGAAACCCTTTGTGAATCTCTGAAGAGGCCTAGCGGTTCGGGCATGTAACCCCATTTCAAAATGTCATCCGATAATCACTCCGGAAAGGAATATTCGGATAGAATGGGGCTTGCTAAAACTAGGCCGAAACAGCTGTAAGATTAAACTTCTGTTCATCCTCTAATTCCTTATGTACTTTGTACTTCTATATGTAAACCAGGTTGGCAAAATAACATAGTCTGCCATGAACACCTGTGCTTTGGTTCTTTCTTTCTTTTTCTTTCTTTTTTTGTCACTTTTGCTTTGAATTAAATTAATGAATTCAACGGGATACACCGTCTGCAAG
>NC_068986.1:30497916-30500410 GCF_001194135.2 Octopus bimaculoides | reverse complement strand
ATATATATATATATATATATATATATATATACATATATATGACGGGCTTCTTTCAGTTTCTGTCTACCAAATCCACTCACAAGGCTTTGGTCATCGTCCTCTTCATCATCATCATCATCAGCATCATTTAACATCCATCTTCCATGGTGGCATGGGTTGGACAGTTTGACAGGAGCTGGCAAGCCAGAGGACTGCACCTAGCTTCACTGTCAGTTTTTACAGCCAGATGCCCTTCCTAATGCCAACCCCGTTACAGCGTGGACTGGGTGCTTTTTATGTAGCACTGACACTAGTTGAATATGTTTTGGTATAGTTTTCATGGCTGGATGCCCTTCATAATGCCAACCACTTTACAAAATGGATTGGATGCTTTTTATGCAGCACCAGCATTGGTGAGATTAAAGAAAACATAGAAGAAAGGAAATTATGATGATTTTTTTTTAATAAATGACAATTTTAATACATACTCTTTACTCTTTTACTTGTTTCAGCCATTTGACTGTGGCCATGCTGGAGCACCGCCTTTAGTCGAGCAAATCGGCCCCAGGACTTATTTTTTGTAAGCCTAGTACTTATTCTATCGGTGTCTTTTGCCAAACCACTAAGTTACGGGTACGTAAACACACCAGCATCAGTTGTCAAGCGATGTTGGGGGGACAAACACAGACACACAAACATATACACACACACACATACACATATATTTATATATACATATATATGACAGGCTTCTTTCAGTTTCTGTCTACTAGATCTCCTCAGAAGGCTTTGGTCGGCCCGAGGCTATAGTAGAAGACACTTGCCCAAGGTGCGACGCAGTGAGACTGAACCTGGAACCATGTGGCTGGTAAGCAAGCTACTTACCACACAGCCACTCCTGCGCCTATATCTAAAAAAAAATTTCTTAAAATTGGGAATAATGAAGAAAATGGTGAAACGTCTATTATGTTGTGCACAATTTTTTTTTGTTTGTGTCAGCGTGATAATAAATAAATCTGTGTGTGTGTCTGTGTCATCATTCCACCAACCTCACATACTATCACTTCTGTCATCATCACTGTCGTTGTCATCTTCATCATCATCATCAACAACAACAACACTGTCACCACCAGTATCACCATTATCAACAACAACAACATAGCTACCACCACTATCACTATCATCACCATCATTATCAACAACTACACTACTGCTGCCTCTATCATCACCATCATCATCAACAACATCAACATTGCTACCACCACAACCATCATCATCACATTCACCACTATGAGCAGCAGCAGCAACAGCAGCAGCAGCAACAGCAGCAGCAGCAACAGCACCATCACTATGATCATCATCATAATCATCACCGTTATCAACAGCAACACTGCCACCACCACTATCATCATCGTCATTACTGCCACCACCACCACCACCACCACCACCACCAACAACAACAACAACAACAATGTCGCCACTGCAACCACCATCATCATCGTCATCATCAACAATGAAGACACTGACAGCAATCACCACCACCACCACCACCACTGTTGTCATCATCATCATCATTGTGATCATTGTCAGTACCACTGTTGTGATCATCACTGCGGTTTTGTGCCATTTTTCCATGCTGAGTTGGGTTCTTAGATGACTCCATTGTAACCTTTTCTAAACTGTCACACACAACATAGAGAGAAAAACTAAAGAAAGGCCATTAATTTCTTCCCTTGTTGTGTGACAAACTCCTTACTTCTTTTGGCCTGGTTTTCATGGTTGACTGATCTTCCTATGCCAACTAACTTTACAGCATCAACCAGATGCATTTTATCATGTCACCTGCACAAGAGAAATCTATCTTTGTTTTTTTAATTCTTTTGCTTGTTCCAGTCATTGGACTGCAGTCATGCTTGAATCGCAACCTTGAAGAGTTGAGTCAAATAAATGGCCTCCAGTATTCATTTTTTAAAAGTCTGTTACTTATATAGGTGCAGAAGTGGCTGTGTGATAAGAAGCTTGCTTCCCAACCACATGGTTCTTGGTTCAATTCCACTGCATAGCACCTTGGGCAAGTGTCTTCTACTATATCCCCAGGCTGGCCAAAGTCTTGTGAGTGGATTTGGTAGATGGAAACTGAAAGAAGCCCGTTGTTTCATCATCATCATCATCATCATCATCATCATCATCATCATCATCATTGATTAATATCCATATCTTCCATGCTAGCATGGGTGGGACGGTTCCACAAGAGCCAGCCAAGCCAAAGCCTGCACCAGATTTCTGTGACTGTTTTGGCAAAATTTTCACAGCTGGATGCCCTTCCTAACACCAACCACTCAGCAGAGTGGACTTAGTGCTTTTAATGTGGCACAAGCACAGGCAAGGTCAGTTTTGGAAAGGTTTTTACAGCTGGATGCCCTTTCAAACACCAACCACCTTACAGTGTCAACTGAGTGTTTTTAAGTGCATATTATGTATATATATATTTATATATACATACATACATATATAT
>NC_068986.1:30494329-30496966 GCF_001194135.2 Octopus bimaculoides | reverse complement strand
TAGGAAGGGCCTCCAGCTGTAGAAACTCTGCCAAATCAGATTGGAGCCTGGTGTAGCCATCTGGTTTCACCTGTCCTCAGTCAAATCGTCCAACCCATGCTAGCATGGAAAGCAGACGTTAAATGATGATGATGATGATGATGATGATGATGATGAAGATGATATACATATATGTGTGTGTGTGTGTGTGTGTGTGTGTGATAATGTGTGATTTGAGAGAGATTTGGTTGTCATTTCTAGTGGATTGAGCAATAGCATAAATGGTCCATCATTAACTCATATATGGTTGTGATGGGTGGGGGTGCATGTTGTTTACAACATGAAATAATTTGTTTGGAATAATTTACTAAATTTATTCTAAAAGTATGTCAAGAAAATTAAGTTTGTATCCACATCTGTAAATCATAAAAAGTAAAACGAAAAAAATTACACAAACAAGCACCTACTATAGGTATGTCTGTGGTAAGACAGTCTGGTAACTAAGTAAGTATATATATCATATATATATATATATATATAATGTATGAAAGTAAATATATATATGTGTATGTGTATGTATGTGTGTGTGTATATAGATATATGCATAATATATAAATACACACATACATACACATATGTATAATGTATACATACACAAATGTGTGTGTGTATATATAAATATATATATATATATATGCATAATATATAAATGCATACACACACATATGCATAATGTATACATACACACATATGGGTATATAATGTATACATGCAATACTAATATATACTTTTGTTATTTACACCACCTGTCCTCGTCTGTTGTTATTATTTGTATATTCTCCCATATATAAAACACATACATATCTATGTGTATGAATATAGGTATATTAGACTGGAGCCTGGTGTTGCCATCCGGTTTCACCAGTCCTCAGTCAAATCGTCCAACCCATGCTAGCATGGAAAGCGGACGTTAAACGATGATGATGATGATGATGATGATGATGATGATGTATGTGTATGTGTGTGTGTATATATATATATATATGCATGTATACATACACAAACACATGTATATATATATATATATATACATATATTTTTGTCTGTGTATATGTGTATATATATGTATAAATATATATATATATATATATATATTTACACATATACATATACATTGTATATGTTTATATATATATATGCATCCGTATATACATCTATATACACATACATAAATGCTTATATATATCTATACATACATACATACATACATACATACATACATACATACACACACATATATATATGTACATGTATGTATATATATATATATATATATATATATCTATCTACACACACATCAATTACTTGTCTTCTGACCTGCTTATCTATTTACCAATCTGCATATATACAAGTATAAACACATACATCCATACATACACACTTATACATATATATGTATGTATGTATATATGTATGTATGCATGTATGTATGTATGAATTTATGCTTATATGTAGGTAGATATCATTATTACATCAAACACAGCATGGAAGCTAAACATTCAGTATATTGAAACACACCTATAGGTTTTAAAACATATATCATCTTGTTAACTCCATGATTCATTTCACAGTAAAACTATATATGCGTTAAGCATAAATATACCGTGCTATACAAAATATGGTGTATCCATCTATATCTAAATAGATAGATACATACTCAGATACTCATGCATGCATGCACACACAATCACACACGTACGTACATCTTATACAGGGTGCAGCGAATAAACTTCGTCTACATTACACAAAAATGAAAATAACACTGGCATCTCATTTTAACGGGTATATTTACCAAAATTACATAAAAATATCCTGAAATACTGAAGAATAAATTTATTCAATAAAATTTCCATTGGCTTCAACCACAACCTCCAGACGACTTTGGAATATCTTGCAACTTTTCTGGATGGTCTCCATGTTTAAGTTGATGAATGCTGCCATAAACCTTGTCTTCAGTTCATCTTTGATGTTACAAGATGTTGATCCTTTGCTTAACTGCACCCCACACATAATAATTAAGGGGTTTGCAGTCTGGGGGGAGTTAGGTGGCTAGATGTTAGGGGTAATTTGGTCATAGAAACTGTCTGACAGCCATGATTGGTTTCTGCTTGTGTAGTATGGTACAGAGTTCTGTTGCCAGACTTAGGGTCATCCAGCAGCCACCCTCTTTAGCCAGGGCAGCACTACCTCCTCCAGGCACTGTGTTGAGTCTGAGGCTGTGTGGGAAGATGAGTGGAGGCATAACCTCGCCATCACTAGTGATCACTCTAAACATCATGTTGAGTGGATGCTTGAATTTTATCACTCTCAGTACATGTCCTCAGATTGCACTGCCCTCAGATTGACACCCAAACACTCTGAAAGGTTTGTATTGGAGCTTCCAGCATGAATGCCAAACAGTACAGCATATCATTTCCAAATTTCTGGCAGAGTGAATTGCATTATGGCACTGTTTTTCTCACAGACGGTGCCCAACTGACCCTACTATACTTTGTTTTCAACAAAATAAAAAAAAAAACAATGTGCATGCATGAAATTAAAAATATAAAATAGTGACAATTTATCTATTACCCCCTGTACATACATACATACCTTCAT
>NC_068986.1:30491037-30494082 GCF_001194135.2 Octopus bimaculoides | reverse complement strand
TATCTGTCTGTCTATATAAATACACACACACACACACACACACACACACACACACACACACACAATATAAATAATATATAAATATATGCATATATCCATACATATATGTACATACCTACATCTATATGTATACATACATGCATATATGGGTACAGGACATCAAAAAAACGTTAAACACAATGAGAAACAAAAACATAAAAACGAAAACATAGAAAACGAACATTTTTCAAACAACAAAAAAAACAAACAGAGAAACGAGACATGCAACATAAAGAGTATACCCCTTCGTCAGTTGTCCCTGTTCCATCTACTCTGTGTTTCGAAATATACACATGCATGGGTGGACAAATGAAAGAAAAAGGCACTCAACACATTTAGCAAGAGTTAATGTACAATTAAAAGCTCACTCAGACTCAAAGTACCAAATGGAGAAGTCCAGGAAGTCCAGGATGACCACTGGAAGTCCAAGATAGTTTATCGAGATTTGCATTTCAGTGACCCCCAGATGCATTTGAGAGTATAATTTCTTGGTCTGCATGGCTGGACAAGAAGCTTTTGGTGCCTTGTTTTCTTTGAAGAGACTTGGAAATGACTTGGAAGCCAATAGAAGCAAGGCTGATGAGAGAGAGAGAGAGTGTGTGTGTGTAGCGGTAAAAATTGCTTTTGAACCATAAATTTTACCAATTTTCACGTCGGTGAAATCCATAAGTTTGCTTACATGTCTTATAGATTAATTCATCCTACTACAATGCCTCCGAAAAAAATTAGATTTGGACTACCTAAGCAATCTCAGCATAGGAAAAGAGAAAGAGCTGAAGAGACTGACTATCAACAGACCCATTCGCAAAATATTATAATTTTTGGGGCTGAAACCTGGCAATAAAAGCTTGCAGATATTCCGCTACAAAACATTCAATAATATCGTAGCAGTAACTTTCATAAATCAGGGTATCATTTTTGAAGACTCTTTCTGAACCCAATCAACGACGGGTATTTCTGCTAGTATACAATATGGGTGATGAAAGGATGAGAGACAAGTAAGACAGATAAAGTGACATGAAACTAGTCAGCTCCAAGAGAGTAGAGGCCACTGTAGTAGTAGCAGAAAATCCAGTAGGAGGAGACTGGGCGGGACCGAAGAAACTGCACATCTGATGATATTTATTTTGAACTATTGTGTTTCATGAATTTAGAAAACAAACAGTTGGGTGCAGAAGAAAATAATAAAAGCAGGAATGAGGAAGCCTTAAGCCTTGTTATTTCTGGGTGTGTCAGGAATATTATCCTGTTAGCTGTTCTTGCACATTTCACAATAATTGCCAAAAAAGGGAATTATGAGGACATTTTTGATAGTTTCCTTCAGTTTTATGCTTAATCAAAATTTTTGCATACACATGCCAAACCTTGAAACTTTGTTGGTGTCATTGTTGACACTGTTGTTGTTCTTGTACTTTAGCCCTGGGTCAGCTCTGATTGAGCAAATTTCTCACCAAAGACATTCCAACCATAGCCATCTTGACATTATATCAGATATTGCATATCCAGGACTATATCAGTTAACATGTCTCTTTGTTTTCAAAGACAGTAGGGATTTGATTTGAGACAGATTTGGTTACTATTTTTAGTATGTTATATAACCACATAAATTCTCCATGCCTCATTTGCAGCATTTAATCAGGATAAAAAGTAAAAGAGGACACTCTACATGATACAGGGTAATCTTGTCAGTGACCAGGCTGCAATTTGTGTGATGAAAATTTTGACACTGAATAACAAGTAATAAACGTTTATGGGAAATTAACAGTCTTTATGTGTTTATCAAGTAGCTAATATGTATCTTCCATGCTGCAATCATTTTAGTTTCAACACACAGTCTTGGATCAAATCACTCGTCTGGAAATTATGCCTCTGGAAAAGTTGTTATACATTTAATTAAATTAATCGTTCATTCAGCAAGTTTTCATCAATTTTATAGAACACAGTATTGTTTGCTAAAAACAGTTGTTTTCTTCTACGCACTGGAATTAACCAGTGTTGAACCTAGTTAGTATTCAGACAAATGACAATCTCATCATTACCATCCTCCTCACTCTACTCTCCTTCTCATTGTCGTCATCATTAGTGTCAGCATCAGCATTGTTATCATTGACATTGGCGCAGTTGGCAGCAGGAATATTGGTGGTGGTGGTGGCATTGTTTTAGCATCTACTTTTCCATGCATACATGGGTCTAACAAAAATATGTTGAAACAGAGTTTCTACAGCCAGATGCTCTTCCCATTGCCAACCCTTCTTGCTTTTAAGTGGAGTAACAATCTCCAATTCTGTCAAATAACAAACAGCCCAGACATGATTTTGGTAGTAGACTGCAAGCAATTGACACTGCTATGAAGCCATTGCTTACAAATCACTGAAAGCAAGAAAAATATGTCGCTGTCTTCTTTTTTTTTTATACAATTTTAAACCACATATATATATGTGCAACTTTTGCCTGAGGAAACGAACACTATATTAATATTCCCCTTAAAATCCATGGATTTTACAAATCATATTTGTAATATCCTATGGATGGGGAATACAACCAACATCTAAAGCATGGAGTTTATGAAAACGTATATAACAATGCATTAAAGGATTTATGAATTTCCATCAAGAGTTCTTATTATTATATTCATCCTACACACTAGACTAATAACCTTCCCATTAATTTACTCTGGAAGATGGGAACAATAAGTGGTCACTGGAATAAATAGCATAGGAGCTTTTATGTGTGCACTTAAAAACGTTTCATATAAGTGGACTTAATGCATATGTATATATATGTATATATATATATATATATATACATATTTAAAAGCTTTTGTTAAAATTACTTATACAGTTACAATGTTTGAAGAAAGATTTTTTTTGAAGTTATTAACTATTTAAAAAAGATTCTTTTATTTAGATAACAAGAAGTCACCAACCTTTGGAAGAGAAGTTTGTGTACAGGGTGTAATCACTTTTGTTGTTCAACTTTTCAAACATACCTGTTCTGAGCTAATGC
>NC_068986.1:30489214-30490621 GCF_001194135.2 Octopus bimaculoides | reverse complement strand
AAAAATATCTTTTTTAAATAGTTAATAACATTTAAAAACACTTTATATATATGTTAAATAAAATTCCACACAGCCTTGGCTTTGTTGTCTCATTTTATTTAATACATACATGCTCATACAAGATCCACATTAGACTCCTCACTCATGCCATTATCAAACCAAGAGTTTAACTATGATCTTTCCATAGCACTTACATAGCGTTACCTGCCAACATGCGTCTTCTGGATACCAATACCTCTTATATATATATATATATATATATATATATTGGCACAGGCGTGACTGTGTGGTAAGATATTTCCTTCTCAACCACATAGTTCTGGGTTTAGTCCCATTGCATGACACCTCGGGCAAGTGTCTTCTACAAACTTTGGGCTGACCAAAGCATTGTGAGTGGATTTGGTGGATGGAAACTGAAAGAAGCCTGTCATATATATATATAAATATGTGTGTGTGTGTGTCATTGTGCTTGTCCCCCACCACTGCTTGAGAACCAGTGTTGGTGCTTTTATGTTCATGTAACTTAGAAATGGATAGAATAAATACCAACTTTTACAAAAAATAATAAATACTACTGTCTATTTTCTGGTTTAAAATTCTTCAAGGTGGTTACAGTCTAATGACTGAAACATGTAAAAGATGCATTTTTACCTTCTTTCTGTTTCTTTCTACCAAATCCACTCACAAGGCTTTAGTTAGCCTGAAGCTAAAATAAAAGACACTTACCCAAGGTGCCATGCAGTGGGACTGAACCCAAAATCACATGGCTAGGAAGCAAACTTCTTAAACAAACAGCCTAAGTACTGTAAACATCTTTACATTAATCTTGGAAGGCCTGCAAAGACTACAGACATAACTCCTTCTTGCAGACCAAACCTTCAGATGAAATATATAATTTCCTTTTATATCCAAAGAGAAAATTGGGAAATGTGAAATCGTTGTTCTTTGTCATTAATTTCTAAGCTACTAGTTGTGGCATTCATGCTAATATTTTTCCAGTTCTCACAGTTATATTGGCTCTGTAAGCAAAATTATCATGACATAGCCATATGGGAGTGAAATATGATCTAAAGAATTCAAATAAATCCTACACAATAACAATTTTACAGCATATTCTGGAATTTCAACCAAGCTTCATTTCAGCCTTGTTGTATTTTCCCTCCAGACAGCATCTATGACACTCTCTTGTAACAGGATATACATCATGATACAGTGTATGTAAGTGCATATACATATGTGTGTTTATGCATGTACATGAAAGTGTATATATATATATGTGTGTGTGTATATGTATACACACACACACAATGAGTGTAATATGGCTGTATGTCTGAATCTGTATGTGTGTATACATACACACACATACATACATATATATATATATATATATATATATATATATATATA
>NC_068986.1:30487717-30488933 GCF_001194135.2 Octopus bimaculoides | reverse complement strand
ATATATATATATATATATGTATATATACATCATACATATATACATGTACAAACATGCATAAACACTTATATACATATATTTACATACACACACACATTTATATATTGACATGTTCATCTATACTACCATACACAAACGTACACACTTATGCATATACACACGTATACATAGACACATGTGTACATATATGTACAGGAAAAAAAGAAGAGAAAATGTACAGAAACATATAGACATACTTATACATACACAAACATACATGCAAACACACAAATACATACATATACATACACACGTAAGTGCATGCATGCACGGACACTTAACAAAACCACACATACATTATAAGAGCACGTGTATATAATGTGTGTATGTGTATATATGTGAATTATATGCATACATTATATTCTTCTTTTTTTTTCCCAAAAACTTGTATTTCTCAAATAGTCACTTGGTGCGTTGAAAAATATACAAAACATACACTTGCTTTACTTTTATTTCAAAGTTGTATATTTTTTTAAATATATATTTATTGATTTGTTTATTTAGAAAAAAATAGTAAAATATACAGTATAAAAAATTTAAAAAGAAAGAGAGAAAATGTGTCTCTAGTTTCATAACAAGATTATTTGCTCTGAATAAGAACTTAATATTTGGATCAACTTTGATGTAGAATTTCTTTGATTTAAATCTAAATTTACGACAGTGTTAATGAATTATCACAAACACATAAATATGCATAAATACACATACACACATATACATTCATACATACACACACACATACATACATACATACATACATATACATTCATGCATGTATGTATATATATATATATATATATATATATATATATATATATATATATATATATAGATAGATAAATAGATAAATAAGATACAGATATAGCTGCATATGTGTGTATATATGTTTGTGTGTGTATATACACACACACACACACACACACACACACACACATATATATATATATATATGTATGTATATATACATATGTATGTATCTTATCTACCTGTCTTTGCTCTCTTTATGTACACATGCACACACATATACATACATATGTATCACCATCATCATCGTTTAACGTCTGCCTTCCCTGCTAGCATGATGTATATATATTTTACCTGTGTGTATATATATATATATATATATGCACATACACACATACATACATACATACATATATATATATATATATATATA
>NC_068986.1:30485431-30486087 GCF_001194135.2 Octopus bimaculoides | reverse complement strand
TATATATATATATATTACCTTATATAGGTAATATATATACAGGCATGGTATTATATAGGTATGGTATTATATAGGTATGGTATTATATAGGTATGGTATTATATAGGTATGGTATTAAATACCATCACGAGTGGCAAGCGATATTATATATTGTAGAAACAATGAATATGGAAGATAGAGTATAGTGGGAACATTATTTATTCCAATGATCATTCCTCTTTTGCATGTGGAAACTATACAATAAATTATGGTGCATCTTATGATGCAGATGTATCTCTTCAGGTGATGTAAATCAGTTCTCCATCACATAAGTAACGTTTTACTCTTAATTCTAACTAGAACATGTTGATAGTAGTTGTATCTAAAATGCATTTTTAATTTTAAGTTATATATATACATACATTTACCATTGCCAGCACGACCACTACTACTACTACTACAACCAACAAAAAATGCCCCCACGTGGACTATTGACACCAGTAAGGAACAATTATGAATTTTTCATTTAATTTCATTTTTCTAAATATGTATTTTTGATAAGGTTCGTTTTTACAAGAACCGAAACATGTTAAAAATATCTCTGACAAAATTTTAAATTAAAATTCATTTTTTATATATTGACGTTTTCAAACTTCTTTTTTTATAAATATATACCC
>NC_068986.1:30483778-30485394 GCF_001194135.2 Octopus bimaculoides | reverse complement strand
CAGCCATTGAGACTTTTTCAACTGTAAGTATGGAAAGCAATTAAATTTTGGAAAAAAATAAAAGAAAAGTTTTTTGAAAGAATATTTGCATAGTATTCTAATACAAGAGAAGTCTCAATGACTGAAACCGGTACTGAAATGTCTTTTATAAAATTATTTTAGCGTTTTCTACCTTGACTTTTTTCCATATATATCAACTCATGTGTTCCTTTTTAACCTTCTACATAGATATATATATAGATATATATATATATATATGTGGAGGTCAATGGCCCAGTGGTTAGGGCAGTGGACTCGTCGTCATAAGATCGTAGTTTCGATTCCCAAAAAGGGTGTTGTGAGTGTTTATTGAGCGAAAACACCTAAAGCACCACAAGGTTCTGGCAGTGGGTGGTGGCAAACTCTGCTGTATTCTTTCACCACAACTTTCTCTCACTCTTTCTTCCTATTTCTGTTGTACCTGTATTTCAAAGGGCCAGCCTTGTCACACTGTGTATCACGCTGAATCTCCCCGAGAACTATGTTAAGGGTTCACGTATCTGTGGAGTGCTCAGCCACTTGCACATTAATTTCACGAGCAGGCTGTTCCATTGATCAGATCAACTGGAACCCTCATCGTTGCAACCGACGGAGTACCATGATATATATATATTCTGATCCCTATCCCTTGTGAGTATGCCTGGCACTTTGCCACCATCTCTATCCTGTTGTCTCCCATATTCTCTCTCTCCTTCTCCTGCACTTCCCTCGGGTTGGGTAACCATGTATCTCCTTTGTGGCAGCACACCTGTTTCTGTCTCCCTGTCTTACTATATAACCTTTTATCATCTGACACAAGATCACCTCCTCCAATGCCCCTCCCCTCTCAAAACATTTTTGTCTTGCAAGTTACTTGGTGACCCTGTCAGTGCAGGTGCCACTTAAAAAGCATCCAGTCCACACTGTAAAGTGGTTGGCATTTGGAAGGGCATCCAGCTGTAAAATCCTTGCCAAAACTGACCTCGTCTGTGCTTGTGCCACATAGAAAACACTAAGTCCACTTTGCTGGGGGGTTGGTGTTAGGAAGGGCATCCAGCTGTAAATATCCTGTCAAAACAGTCACAGAAGTCTGGTGCAGGCTTCTGCCTGGTCGGCTCCTGTCAAACCATCCCACCCATGCCAGCATGGAAAGCGGACATTAAACAATGATGATATATATATATATATATATATATATGATTATGATAATAATATTAGGGAAAAATTTCAAATTTACAGGGAAAACTTCAATTTATTTTATCAAAATTAAATTAAATTTCACAATATATAATATATAAATATATAATTTAGAGAAAAAAATCCACAACTATTAAATTCATCCATGAAAATCCACAATCACATACAGAAAAATTTAATAAGACACTAAAAAGACCTATAATAAAAATCAAAAAAGTATTAATAAATATTAAAATAGCAAAATAGCAAAATAGTACTTTTTATATTTTTATTATAGGTCTTTTTAGTGTATTGACTTATTAAATCTTTTTATACGTGATTGTGGATTTTCATGGATGAATTAAATATTTGTGTTTTTTTTCTCTAAATAATATATATATATATATATATATATATATATA
>NC_068986.1:30480608-30483623 GCF_001194135.2 Octopus bimaculoides | reverse complement strand
ACACACACACACACACACACACACACACACACACACACACACACACACACACACACATATATATATGCATACATATATATACATATATAGGCATTTATATATCGGCATATAAACATATATATTTGTTTATATTGTTATATATTTGGGGATGATCATTATTGCCATTATACACATGCACTATTTATTTGATCTATACCTTAACTGTATTATTGTTACTAGTTTATTTGTGAGAATTCTTTTGTCACACATTCTGTGACCTCTTCAATGGCTTGTTTACAAGTCAATACTGTCTCTTACTTTTTGTGTCAGCAGTATAATATGGTTGGAAAATGAACTACTGTGATCTTACCGCCAATTAATATGTATGCAGCAGTTGCCAAGAATGCATTTAATATGTAAATTGGTCCACCCAACTGTGTTGCACCACTAAACTTAGTGGGTATTTAAACAATATGTTTGTGGATAGTTAATGCATTGGTTGTGGTGCTGATGAAACATCAATAAATTTTGAAAAATGCATATACACTTATTATCAATTTTTTTCTATCTTCCATTGTATAATTTACATCAGTGGTCTCCAAAGTGGTTAATATCAACCCCTGGGGGTCGACAGGAATATTCAAGGGGTCGATAAATGCACATCTACTTAATTATTATTACTATTTATTTATTTTCTTGTACATGCCTGGAGGGTTGATGAGAGATCAAAGATTCCATGAAGGGGTCGACGGTCTAAAAAGTTTGATGACCCCCTGGTTTAAATAGACATATTCATGCATATGTATGTATTTTATGTATGTATTTTCATGCATATATTCACATATTTAGACATATATACTTAACTGATAAACTTCTGGAAAGTTTTACAGATTTTTACAGTTCCAGTGATGGATTGGATCTGTAGTCTTTGAATCAGCTTTGTCTTTTCTGGTTTTGTATGTATGTATGTATGTATGTATGTATGTATGTATGTATGTATGAATCTTTTATCTCTTGTTTGTTTTAGTCATTAGACTGTGACCATGCTGGAGCACCACCTTGAATAATTTTAGTTGAATGAATCAACCCCAATTCTTAGTTCTTGTTTGTTAAGGTTGGTACTTATTCTAACAGTTTCTTTTTGCTGAACCGCTAAGTTGTCAAGCAGAGGCGTGGGAACACTCACAGATGCAAAGACACACACACACACAAATATATGTATATATACAATGGGCTTCTTTCAGTTTCCATCTATTAAATCCACTCACAAAGCTTTAGTCAGCCCAAGGTTATAGAAGACACTTGCCCAAGGTGCCATGCAGGGAGACTGAACCTGGAACCATATGGCTGGGAAGCAAGCTTCTTCCCACACAGCCATGCCTGCACGTATGTATACATGTATATGTATGTATATATGTATGTTATGTCTATATTTATTTATCCATCTATCTACACACGCGCGTGCGCACACACACACATCGAATCAGAATTATGGAAATAATGCAGACAATTTTTTTTTCAAAGAACTCATTTAGAATTGAATGTAGGACACATTTTATGCATTTAAACTAAATGTCCAGACACAAAGAACAGACAAAATGAGGTAAAAGACAAAAACAAAAGCAAAAATGTACAAAACAAAAACAAAACGGTGTAACTGGTGCAAACACATATATTCGAAAAATTAACATTGTCGTTTTTTTTTTTGTTTATGTTTATAATTTTGCAATTGATTCTTGCCGATAAAAATTACAACAAAAAGTAGACATTCTCGTGATGTTACTTATATATAAAACAACATCAACAGCATCACCAAAAATTATAAAAAAGTTTCCTCTTGATTATGCCGAGTCAACCAGCCAAGCATTTAATGTCTCTGTCTACAGAGATATTGTGTAACAACAGTGCGCGATAGCTGTAGTTGTGATCATGGCTACAACGACAGACGTTTGAACAAAATGGAGTGGAGAGGTTGTAATAATGTAATATTGTCCAATCATTTGTCAGACATTCAAACAAATATTCTTTATTTCACTAATATTGATTTTTAGTTTTGATTAGGCACAAGGCCATTTTTTTTGTTATTTTCATTTTCTATTTATCTATTCATATGTGTGTGTGTGTGAGTGTGCGTGCATACGTGTGTATGAGTGCATCTGTGTATGTATAGATATACATAAATACATACATACATACATACACACACATACATATATATATATATATATATATACACACACATATGTATATACACACACACACACACACACACACACACACACACACACACACACATATATATATATATATATGTATTCAAATATACATGCATGTATATATGCATACATATGCACACATACGCTTATACATACACACACATGTATTTATGTATGCATAAATTGTTTGTGACAGGTGAAGTTTATTGAATCAACACAGTATATTTGTTGTTGTTGTTGTTGCTGTTGGTACTTGTTCTATAAACCTGCGGGAATCAAAGGCAATAATGGCTCCAATGGGGATTTAAAACTCGACGTACCAACTACTGAGTTAGATAAAGTGTTATGTTGTCATATTTGCTTTTAACAGTCTCTTTTAAGTTACTTTAATATTGATATCTGATGCTGGCAATACAGTTACAACTTTTCAAATGAACTGGGTGAGAATGGGATATAAGACTATGTGGACAATCGATAAAAACATACATACATACATACATACATACATACATACATACATGCATACATACATACATACATACTTACATTGGGGCATTGGGATATGTAACGAACTGCCTCAACAAAAACCTGGAAAAATTAGGGTTCTCAAAACCTGAAAGAAAAAGGCTGATTAGAAGACTACAGATTCAAGCCATCAATGGAACTGGTGGCGAACCCTGCTGTACTCTTCCACCACAACTTTCTTTCACTCTTACTTCCTGTTTCTGTTGTACCTGTAATTCAAAGGGTCAGCCTTGTCACACTGTGTCACGCTGAATATCCTCGAGAACTACGTTAAGGGTACACACGTCTGTGGAGT
>NC_068986.1:30478938-30479886 GCF_001194135.2 Octopus bimaculoides | reverse complement strand
TATATATATATAATGATGTATCTTCTCTGCAGCAAGATACTTATCTCACCAACTGGTACAAAGTCACTTCCCTCAGTACTCTTCCCAATTGAGGGGGCTTTGTCTTGCAAGTTACTTGGTGACCCACTCAGTGCTGGTGCCACATAAAAAGTATCCAGTACACTCTTTACTGTGGTTGCCATTAGGAAGGGTATCCAGCCATAGAAGCCATGCCAAAGCAGAAAAGCAGACAATAAAGCCTGGTGCAGTCCTCTTGCTTGCTAGCTCCTGTGAAACCATCTGACCCATGCTAGCATAGAAAATGAACATTAAATGATACTAATGATGATGATGATGTGGAGATTTATTTTTAACAAGTTCTTGCACACTAAACCATTTAGTGCTTAGAGTATTGCTTTTATGATCATGAGATTGTAGTTTTGACTCCTGGACCAGGTGGTGTGTTGTATTCTTGAACAAAACACTCCAGTTCATGTTGCTCCAGTTCACTCAACTGTAAATGAGTTCCAGCAATAGCTGGGAAGTTAACCCTGTGATGGGCTGGTATCCCCTTCAGTGAGGAGTGCTGTAACCTTGTCACTTCAATCATCTATACACCTAGGAAACCAGGTTAAGCTCTGGCTTTATGAGTCCTGGGGCTCATCACAGACCAACGACAACCATTAGATAGGTTTTGAATACAATTCTATATTTGTGAGATGAGGAATTTATATTACATACAGTGTTTGACATTAGATGAACTGGTGTCCTCATCTTGATTGTTGCTTTCACTACATGTTGGTGAATTGAATTCCAATATTTTAAGTCCAGGTTTGTCCTCATTAACAGGGGTGGCTGGATCTACCTCACTTTTACAGCAACTGCTCTCACACCATCTCGCCTGGTATATATATATATATACACACACACACATTTATATAGGTTTAAATATGTATATATATATATATA
>NC_068986.1:30477706-30478928 GCF_001194135.2 Octopus bimaculoides | reverse complement strand
GAACTGGTGTCCTCATCTTGATTGTTGCTTTCACTACATGTTGGTGAATTGAATTCCAATATTTTAAGTCCAGGTTTGTCCTCATTAACAGGGGTGGCTGGATCTACCTCACTTTTACAGCAACTGCTCTCACACCATCTCGCCTGGTATATATATATATATACACACACACAAAAAAAAAGACGAAGACAGGTGGTGTAGAAAACAAACAGATGTATTAGTATAACGCTCGGGAAGTGAAAAAGTCTTTAACGTTTTGAGCCTACGCTCTTCCACAGAAAGGAACACGGAAAAAAACAAGGAGAGAAAAAAAGAACGTGTAGTGGCTAGCAATCTATCATGGCGATATGTATATGTATGTGAATGTATGTATGTACATTCACACACATACATACTTTTAAATATTTGAGCCAACAAACGATGCAGTCACTTGACCTCTTAGTAAAAAAAAAAAAAAAAAGCAGCTAAAACAGACAAATTCCATCAAACACACCCAAAGGTTTAAAAACAAAGAAAAGACTCAGTGGACTGTGATATACAGAAAAATACAGGATAGTTACAAATGAAATGCCTTTGATTATAAAGTCTACATAGTCAAAGCAGATATGGGGGCTACACAACACCTTTAGAATATTTGCAAAACAGTAATAATGAACTAGTAATTTGGAAATGGTTAATCATTTATGTGAATAGTTCTAAGAGCAACAACAACAAAAGCTTGATTCAGATGTATTTTAAAGGTTTCTTATTAGCAATTTATATAGCGCAGATCAAAGCACTCCATTCTGTATGAACCTTAGTAAATCAAATGACTATATATATAATGTAAGCCAAAACCTTCAAAAAGGACTAAGTTCATTGAAGTTTCGAACAATATGGTTTCACTTGTCTCTTGCCAAAATTTTGAAGCAAGTGTTATAAAGAAATATCAACTATCCAGCTTACATGCACAAATGCACGCAACATCTCTTCTCTCTCTTTCACACACACACACACACACACACACACACACACATACACACACACACAGAGACACACACAGACACACACAGACACACATACAGACACACACACAGACACACACACAGACACACACACAGACAGACACACAGACACACACACAGACAGACACACACACAAACGCTGCTCCTCCTCTTTCCCTCTCTCTCTATGTAGGTATATATACATATATACACCAATATATAAGTTCATGTACCTGTGT
>NC_068986.1:30471798-30477145 GCF_001194135.2 Octopus bimaculoides | reverse complement strand
TTCTCAGATTTTGGCAACCTCTGGAAAGTGAAACCATACTGTTTGAGAATTCATTGATTTATCCTTTTGAGGTTTTTACTCTATGAGTAAAAAAAAACCCTCCTCCACACACACACACACACACATGCATACAACTTTTTAAATCGATTTTTGTACTTTTATTTCAACCTACAAAATCAGTTACAATATACCGCTCATCTCTTAAAAGTGGTTACTCACTAATCCTATATCAACGTCATCATCATCATCATCATCATCAACCTCAAGTTTGAAATCGTGTTACTATTTAGCTTTGCATGCTTATATGGTTCACACCTCTCAGCCTTTGCCAGAATCTCAAGGATGATGGAGACACCTCTGATTTACTTTCCATAAATGACAATCACTACTAAAATTTTTGTGGAACCGAACTTTCCTGTAACTTGTTCTCCCATGTCATCCCTCCTGCAGTAGTATATAGTATAGCAACCATTGAGAACTTTTTAAAAAACAGTGTTATATCATTATTATTATTATTATTATTGATGATGATGATGATGACGATGATGAATAGACGCATACATAACCAAAATACCAGGACTTATGTGTATACATAACATAGATAAAATAGCACAACTAGGCACCACACACATCCTACTTAAAGAACTTTCAATACAGTGAAAGCATGTGATAAAAATATGACTACTGAATAATAATAATATTAATAATAATAATAATAATAATACTAATAATAATAATAATAATAATATTAAGTTAGAAAACCCATTATATCCAAGATTGATATATGAACCTTACTAGCTCATTGGAATTTGTTTGATTCAGGCATTTGTTCTATGAAAGTGTTCAGTAGAGAATTAGAAATTAGTTGGAGCTACGATCAAGGTCTTTGTGAAATGTGTCAATGGCAGAAATTATTTTAAAATCTTTTAATCTTAACACTTGTTTTGGTGAAGAATTTTAGTTGAACTAGTTCACCCTGTACTTATTTTCTTTTAAAGCATGGTACTTATTCTATCAGTCTCTTTTGCTGAACCACTAAGTTACAGGGGTGTAAATGCACCAACGTTGGTTGTCAATCTGTTGGGGCGGGGAACAAACACAGACACAAAAACACACACACGTATATATATTTATGCACACACACACACACATACATGCACACATGCATGCACGCACACACACACACACACACATATGGTGGGCTTCTTTCAGTTTCCATCTACTAAATACACTCACAAGGCTTTGGTTGGCCTGAGGCCATAATAGAAGACACTTGCCCAAAGGGTCACACAGTGGAACTGAACTCAGAACCATGTGGTTGGGAAGCAAATTTCTTACCTCATAGCCACTCATACAAAGAAGACATGCATATTTAAACCTATATAAATGTGTGTGTGTGTGTGTGTATATATATATATACATATTTAAACCTATATAAATGTGTGTGTGTATATATATACCAGGCGAGATGGTGTGAGTGCAGTTGCTGTAAAAGTGTAGTGGGTGCTTTATAAGCACCACCGGCACAAGGGCCAGTCTGGCAATACTGGCAATGGCCACGCTCAAATGGTGTTTCTTACGTGCCACCTGCACAGGAGTCAGTCCAATGTTTTGTTCACATGCCACCGGCACAAGTGTCAGTAAGGCAAAGCTGGAAACAATCGCGTTCAAATGGTGCTTTTTACGTACCATCGGCACGGGAGAGAGACCACTGCTCTGGCAGTGATCCCACTCGGATGGTATAATAAAAATAATCTTATATTAAATAATTTTACATAAATCTGAACTCTATACTTTTGTAGGGGACAAATTCATTGTTCTTCAACAAGAATAATATTGACAGTGACTTCAAAGTTTTGGCCAATTAAGCCATCATCATACAGGTGAGGGTCCAGTTTGGGGTCATAGCAGTGAGAATCCAGTTTGGTATTTCTGGAGTAGTGGGGAGTGTGGAGTGACCCCTTAATTACCGTTATCCCCAGGTCCATTTTGACCCAGAATGGAAGTACCTGTCAGAATCCCATCCAAGGGTTAAATATATTTACCAGTGATAGTGTTGTTTTTGACAAAACCATGGCGAAGGCAGCTCTTCCAAGACAAAGATACTCTAATATAAAACTTGCAGTCAAATCAGTACCAACCATCTTGCAATGCTTGTCAATAGAAGCTACTATGGTGACTGAGAAAATGGCAAAAGTGTTGTACGGATTTTTGCCACTTAAATTCAATGACGTACAGATGTCTCACTATCATTTGAATATGAGACGGCTATCATCTGATTATATTAATACATTATATCAAATTATGTTCTATTAACTTAAATGGTGGAAAGAGTTCTGTGACTATTGAAAAAGTAAAAAACACACAAAAACAAAAAAGAAAAAACTAACAATACAAACAGGATCTCTAAATGAAATTGATATGTATAATTTTAGGGGACTTGAAATTGAAATTGATTTAGCTTATCTAATGAAGTAAATTAAGTCGAGTTATTTTGGGCAAAAGGACTGAAGTGCATTTGAAACAAAAATTTTGAGTGGTGAAGGGGCAAAAAGAAATATCATTGGCTAAGCATAAATATCTGTAAAAAATCTCAGATTGATTCCAAAGAGGTTGCTATAGTAATAGAAATATTTGTTTTGCTTACTCTAATTATATGTATGTGATATAAAGACCAGAGTGTGCTAAGAGGAAGTTGCTAATATATCTGAGAAAAAGCTGAATTGAAATACAAGTAGGTATAGGTTTTAGTACAATGATCAAATAAGAAATGGAAGAAAGTATTTGACTATGTAATATTGAAATTACAGTGTCAAAGTCACCTATTAGCTATTTAGCCATTCAAAATCACACAAAAACTGTTAACTTCACTTAAACATTTATTATTTAATGTTGAAATTTTCAGTACACCAGCTGTGACTTGGTCACTGTCATAATTCCACTGTACCAATTTCTCTGTGTTTCAGAATGGCTAATTTGTGCTTATCATGGCAGAATTGTTAGCAAAATGCTAAATGTAAAATGCTAAGTGGTATTTTATCCATCTTTACATTCTCAGATCAAATGCTGCCAAGATTAACTTTGCTTTTCATCCTTCAGGGTCAATAAATTAAGTACCTGTTGTGCACTGGGGTTGATGAAATTAACTTAGTCCCTCCCCTGAGCTTGCTGGCTTTGTGCCAAAATTTGAAACCAATATTTGTCTTTCATGCTGTAATTGTTTTAGTTTCAACACATTGTTCCAGATTAAATCATTTGCCTGACAAGTACACCTCCAGAATATGTGATAAGGTTGTTACGAAAAATATCAAGTGTTCAAAATGCAAATGGACGTACAAAGCTGTAGGTACTAGCATGGAAATTGTGGGAGTAATTTGGGTCCAAATTAAATTTATGAGTGTAAGTAGGTTTTAGTATGTTGGTGAATAAATTTTGGTAGGTTTTTTTGTACTCTGGTCAAATAAATGAGAAGTGCAGGAATAAGTATATTGATACAAGAAAGAATGCTATGTGGGTTATCTATTATGAAATATAATATAAAATGGATATGGATATGATTTTTATGGAGCAAATTAATGAGTAAATGGCACAGGTCTGATTAAGTAAATTGTGGATTATTGTTAATATATTGTGTTATAATATGCAGGATATTATTGAAGGAAATAATAGAGGAAATATCTGGGGATGGTAGGAAGACAAAGGAAAATGTAATTAGTTGAGAATAAAACAATATTTGTATGTGTTTGTGTTTTTGCTTGTGTGTTTGTGTGTGCATGTGTTTCTATGTGAGTTTGATTAATTAAAAAGGAGGTTATTATTGTTGTAGCCCTATTCATTACGTTCAGTCTAATTATATGTAGGTAGTAATTTATTAATATGCTGGAATGGAAGTTATATATACACCAGGGGTCAATACTGGATTCAAAATACAAATGGTTATAAGTTTTATCAGAACAATCAAACAAGTAAGAATATTATGTATTTGACTATAATACTGCTGCTATATAAAGTAGGGAAGTGTGCAAAGGTTTACAAAAGTTTACAAGGTTTTAGGTACTTTAGAAGTTGCTAGAGTAAATTTGTGCTTGAAATCAAACTTAATTCAAACCAATTGTGTGGGTTGATTTTTTACTATATTACACGTAAAATACACCATTTTGAGCGTGGCCGTTGCCAGTACCGCCTGACTGGCCTTTGTGCCAGTGGCACGTAAAAGCACCCACTACACTTTCAGAGTGGTTGGCACTAGGAAGGGCATCTAGCTGTAGAAACTTTATCAGATCAGATTTGAGCCTGGTGTAGCCATCTGGTTCACCAGTCCTCAGTCAAATCATCCAACCCATGCTAGCATGGAAAACGGATGTTAAACGATGATGATGATGATGATATACAAAGTCAAATGGATGTTTTTTTTTAATGGTTAAATATATGATAAGCTGAGACAGTTATATCAGTACAAAAAATACTATGTGGTTTATCAAATCAGAAGTTTTGATTTATGATGTAAAGATTTATAATGTAAATACGGTGTACTTGGTATAAGTTAATGATTAATTGATACTTTAGATGATTAGTATTCAGTTATTATGGTTAATCTACTCTGTTAGAGTAGATTAAAGGTTGAAAATGTCATGAGAAAATGACAAAAGACCAAGAGCTGTGGTGATTTGCTGTACTTGAGAAGATGCGTCAAGCCAAGTAAAATCACATCCATCCAAACATACAGGTTTGTCTGGTGCCACATAAAATGCACTCATGTTAGTGCTGCATAAATGTACCCATGCTGGTGGGTAAAGAGCACCCAACACACCCTGTAAAGTGGTTGGTTGTAGGAAAAGCATCCAGCCATAGAAACCATGCCAGGACAGACAATTGGAGTCTGGACAGCTCCCCGGCTGGCCAGCTCCTGTCAAACCATCCAACCTACGCCAGAATGATAAAACATTAAATGATGATGATAATGATGATGATGAATGTTTTAAATGTTTTATATAAGCAAAGTTCCGGGTTCAGTCCCACTGCATGGCACCTTGGGCAAGTGTCTTCTTTTCTACTCTAGGCACAAGGCCTGAAATTTTGGGGGACGAGGCCAGTCGATTAGATCGACCCCAAATTTATCGACCCCAATTTATCGACCCCAAAAGGATGAAAGGCAAAATCGACCTCGGCGGAATTTGGACTCAGAACGTAAAGACAGACGAAATACCTTTAAGCATTTTGCCTGGTGTGCTAACATTTCTGCCAGCTCGCCACCTTGGGCAAATGTCTTCTACTGAGGCTCAGCCTGACCAAAGCTTTGTGAGTGGATTCAGCAGACAGAAACTGAAAGAAGCCTGTCATATATATA
>NC_068986.1:30462567-30471711 GCF_001194135.2 Octopus bimaculoides | reverse complement strand
TGTGTGTGTGTGTGTGTGTGTGTATTTGTGTGTCTGTGTATTTGTGTGTTTGTGTTTGTCCCCCTACCATCTCTTGACAACCGATGTTGGTGTGTTTATGTCCCCGTAACTTAGCAGTTCGGCAAAAGAGACCAATAAAATAAGTACTAGGCTGACAAAGAATAAGTCCTGGGGTCGATTTGTTCGACTAAAGGCAGTGCTCCAGCATGGCCACAGTCAAATGAGTGAAACAAGTAAAAGAATGAAGTAATATAACATTCTGAGTAATGGTTAAGGAGAGGTGTGTGTACAAAGAGAATTTTCAGACTTTATTCTATAGTGAATTGGTAGCCTTAAATTCTTTTTGTTCTTGTTGTTAATGTAGAACTTGATTGTGGCTAATATTTTTTGATTTGAGATTCCAAATGAAATTTTAACTGTATGTCACTTCTGTTTTGATTATAAAAGATATAAGAATGCTTGATTTTGAATGGATTTTCAGTCTGTCTGATTTATGATATAGATAAGATATTCATTTTTCCAGTAGTACAATGATGAACAGAATGTAATGTTAATTAATAAATGAGTGACAAAAGAACAGGAGTTACATAATCACTTTCATTAGTTTATAGCTAATACATACATACATGCATACATACATGCATACATACATGCATACATACATGCATACATACATACATATGATATACATACATATGTATGTACATACATACTTATGCATATATTTACATTCATATACATAGATGCATACATACATATTTATATATAACTGTCTGACAACAAATATACTGGTTTAATGTGCAAATAACTATTATTAAAATAGTTAAGTAGCCAGACCATCAAAATTTGAATCTAGTATATTTGACAGAGCAATAATAAAGAAAAATATAATTTAATATAACATGCTTGCACACATGCACACACACATACAGATGCATGTATGTGGAACTCACCTGTATACAGAAGCACCTCAACAGCAACTATGCACATTACATTATTCAAAATGTTAAATTTAAAGATCACAGTTGATATGAATTTATGCAGAATTAATTTCTTTCACATAACTCTAAATCTAGGTATTGGCAAATACTACCCTTATAGTAAACCTAATGAGAAATGCCAACATGTTAATATGGATTCCAACACCCTTTAGAGAGTTAACAACGTTAGTAAATGCATATCAAGCTTATCTTTTGAGAAGGAAACCTTTAGCCATGCTGTTCTTTATTATGAGGATGTATCAAAAGATAGTGTCTTCAAAGATAAAATACATTGCACACAAAACAATAATAATATTCATAAATTCAAAGATATGAAACAAAATATCATAAATATAGTCCCTCTTTTAGATTAAATGTTTCTCCAATGTTGCCTGTATTTTCCTAAATTATATAAAAATATTTCTCCTTGGTCATAAATATCACAAGATATTTATTAGAATAAGGAAAAAGAAGAACATTAAAGTGAGACTTAGTTGCACCCAAAACTTTGTTGCTTCTATACCAGTATAAACCAAACAGACTTCAAGTGTAAACATACAAAACGTCTCACCTCTCTCTAATCTGAAAAGCTCTAATGTTTGACTTCTCAAGGTTGTTTGTGCTTTTAAAACATTAAGTTATTGAGCTAAGATATGTCTTACAAAGCAAAAAGCGATGTAGGGTTTAATGAAATTCTCTTTCAAAAGTTATTCTTGTTACATATGTATATATTCAGACACCCTGAAAGACATCATATCAATTCATTATCAAAATATATCTGGAGCTCCAAGAATAGTCATATTAACAATTATAGAGCTGATTGAACTATTATAAACTCACATTCCTCTCAATTAATTATACTAGAAAGTGTGAACTGTTTTTTTTTGGTTTTTTTTTGAGAAAAATATCATTCTGTTACAGCCTTTTGCAATTTCAAACAAAATGTTTGAAATACTGAATTCTTTCAGACATTCTATTGCTATTTAGTGAGAAGTTTCTAGCTATAAGTTAACTAAAATAGTTTATTTCCAACATTATGGATTTGCCATAGCTTGAAATATAGCCACATATTATAACAAATATTCATTTATTCATCAACCCAAAAGTTTTAACAGTAGCCACTACTCTTACTCATGTGTGTTTTATACACTTGATACTGAAGATATGAAAGCATCACAAATTTTTGTATGTGAAAATATGAAAATATTACATGTTTTGCTCTTATAAATTGAACAAATGAACGTATACTATCTTTTCTAACATTTTTTCAACAACCAATCAAATTGCTATATACTGACAACTAATTATATTTTTCGATGTATTTGAAAATATTTTTGCATATATATTGTTAAGCTACTCATGTGAATAATCAGGAAGATGAAACTCAATTTTACAATTGATAAAACAGTTTCTAATAATGTGTGTGTGTGTGTGAGGGAACTTGGCTTAGTGGTTTGCACTGACAATCTAGTAATCAACTGGTGGTGTGGTGTGTTCTTGAGCAAAATACTTCATCTCACGTTGCTCTGCAATCACTTCGACACCCGATGCATGGTACACAGTGCACTTGTTCAGCCAACATTGATTTGATGGAGAGACTGAGCTAGTGTGTGGCACGAACATTTGACCACTATGAACAGATCACTTGTGCAGGTCGTTTGACAAAAGCCAAATGTTCATTCGTTGTCTTTGACAAGAGGGTCCATCATATATATATATATATATATATATATATATATATATATGGGAGAATATACGAAAAAACAACAACAGACAAGGACAGGTGGTGTAAATAACAAAAGGATGTATTAGTATGACGCTCGGGAATACGGAAAGTCTTTGAGGTTTCGAGCTATGCTCTTCAACAGAAAGAATACGGAGACAAGGAGAAAAACACGGAGAAAAAAAATTGAATAGTGTCCAGTCAACGGTCAATCATAATAATGGCTGACCGGAAGTTAGAAATTCTTTTTTCAGGAGAGCTAAGAAAAGGGGGAGATAGAGACGGTAGGTGAAGGAAAGTAAAGGTAAAAAAAAGATGACAAAGGAGGTTTACAAAAGTGGAAAAGTTATATATAAATGCATGCTTCCATACATACATGCAGACTGACAGATAGACAGACAAGCAAACAGACACATACACAAACATATATATATATATGAGTGTGTATATTTTATTCCTTTGTTCTCTCTTATGCACACATGTATATTCAGTCCAACTACAAAAGTGTATTTCCAGAAACAATACACGTCAGTGAATTCTCATTAATTTCCTTAATTCTTCAAGATATTTGAATGTTGTATCTAATAAGAAAATCCCTTTAAGCCAATTACTTGTACTTCTAAATTTGCTAGTTCAAACTTTCTTGTATCATTGCACTCTGATAAAATCTTTTGAACAACAAAGTGGAAATTGAACAAATAGTTTTGTTACTTAGGATTATATAAGAGAATATTCACATTCTTTCTATATCTGTTTCTACTTGTTAAAACAATTCTTCTTGGTAACTTAACTGTTTGAGTCTTTCAATAGTTAATCTCCCTTCTCCTTTAAGTAATCCCCCTAATATGCTCAAGTGTCTTATTTGCATGAAAAGTGAATCAGTAGGTTTATTAAGATTAGTTATTGTTGAAGATAGAGCAAGTTAGAGATAAGGAGTCCCCAAATGTGAAGTTTAAAACTATATAGGTAGGTTTTGATATGTTATCTAGTTCAGACTTTCTGGGGACAGATGTGTTCATGTTGAATACTATATATTGTTTCAGATAAGTCTGAGAATACAACATATGCTTACTGGTAATTTAAGTAAAAGAAGTTAAATGATTGAGATGACTTATTATTGTATTTTTCAGCTTAATATTTCTCTACAGACAAAAATCCTGTTGAAAGGAGACAGAAATGATTGTATACTAAATATTAGTTTCAAATATTGGCACTGGTCAGCAAGTTCAAGGGAGGTGCTACATTGATTACATCAACCCCAGTGCTCTACTGGTACTTATTCTATTTACTCTGAAAGGATGAAAGGCAAAGGTAACCTTGGTGGAATTTGAAGTCAGAACTTAAAGATGGACAAGATGCCACTAAATATTTTGCCTGGTCTGCTAATGAGTCTATCAGCTCATTGTTTTAATTGTGTACTAAATATTAAAAATTACTGACTTGAATTTCAAGAAAAGGTTTCTAAAATGAATGGCTGATTGACAATAAATTATAATTCAAAAGCTGAGACATTAGTGCATTTGGAGGAGCATTGTGTCCAACTAGAAACCTACTGTTGTGCAGCCATACATAACATGATATAAGATCTGGTGCTTGCATGGTAAGAAGTTTGCTTCCCAATCACATGATTCTGGGTTCAGTCGCACTGCATGACATCTTGGGCAAGTGTCTTCTATTATAGGTTCAGGCCAACCGAAGCTGTGTGAGTGGATTTGGTAGATGGAAACTAAAAGAATCCCATCATATATATATATACAAGGTTTGGACAAAATAATGGAAGCACTTAAAAATTTTAAACAAATTACTTTTAATATGGGGTAGGACCGCCTTTGGCAGTAATTACAGTTTGAATTCTACAATTTCTTTGTAAGCCTAGCACTTATTCTGTTGGTCTCTTTTGCTGAACTGCAAAGTTATGGGGATGTAAACACACCAACATCAGTTGTCAAGTGATATATATAAAGGCAGTGAGCTGGCAGAAACGTTAGCATGCTGGGTGAAATGCTTAGCAGTATTTTGCCTGACTTTACGTTCTGGGTTCAAATTCTGCTGAGGTTGACTTTGTCTTTCATCCTTTCGGGGTCGATAAATTAAGTACCAGTTGCATATTGAGGTCGATATAATTGACTAGCCCCCTCCCCCAAAACATTTCTGGCCTTGTGCCTAGAGTAGAGAAGGATATATCCAATCTACTCACAAGGCTTTGGTTGACCTGAGGCTTTAATAGAAGACACTTGCCCAAGGTGCCATGCAGTGGATTGAACCTAGAACCATGTGGTTGGGAAGTAAACTTCTTACCACACAGCCAAGCCTGTTTAAATGCCAAAGGGTTAAATCAACTTCACTTTTCTCATTTTGAGAATGATGACAAAAACAAAATAAAATTGTCTAATGGCAACATAAGTCTTAGACATGAGATAACAAAATCAGTAGATGTTTCAAACAGCAATATTGTGGCTCATGACCTTGAGATGAATCACCAGAACAAATCCTGAGTAATAGACATGTGATAGATCGAGGAGGTTTATTCTGCAATAACTCACTATAGTCCCTTTCTTTCTTTTAGATGTTTGGTGACTGGAAGAGAATCTGACCATAAAAGTAAAAACAGAAATCAATAAAAAAAAAAAAGCGACTGATAGTCTGGAAAAACAATGAAAAATGATTGAATGACTTAGTCTTATAAATTTAAATCCTATCAAGTTCACTAGCCTTTTCACCTCTCAAAGGTTTGATGAAGTGTCCCTGCCAGAGATTGTACTTGTGCCATAAGTTTCCCACAGCTGTTTAACAATAAGTTGGTTCAGGTTATTGAACAATAACATTAATAATTTCTCTGACTTAGACAGATGTTCTGAATCACAGTTTAAATGTCTCCAGCCTCGAACAGAGCAAATTTGGAGCTGTAGCTATGGACTCGTACAAACTTGGGAAATTAATATCTATCATGGGAGGGGAAAAACCACCAGATGCTACATATTATGTATGGACGCACGGCAGTAGGTCTCTAGTTAGACACAGTGCAAGAAATTATGAATATAATACCAACTCTTTTTTGGCATTTTGTGTATGAGCCAAAGAAGAGGCCTTTACATGCTCACTCGATCTGCTAGAAATAACAGTCAAATCTTCCAGACATAATAACTTACCATCGTAAAAGAGGAAAAAAGGGAAGGAGACATGTATCCAGATCTAGGGTAAAATATTCCAAAATACATTGTACTTTAAACACAGACAAGATAATTATAAGCTACAATTATAGCTTAAAGACTATTGATCACGTCTGGTTAATCATTGCTGGCCTGGTGCTAATCTGGGGCTAAAGAATAACGACTTTTTGTATAAATCTATATCTGGCATCTCTTTTAATCAAACTAAGAAGATGAGAGCTCTAATCTTCACAGAATTGACAGCAATACCATTTGGCACTAAAAGAGGAAATATAAGTTATCCAAACTGGTTTTCTATTTCTATAACAAGACAGCACTAAGAACAATAACCTTTCTGAAACCAAGAACAGCATTTATTGGCAATATATTGTTTATATAAAAGAGAAGTTGTATGATGGTGTCTTTCTTAATTAAATAAGATGAACCATGGCAGGGAAACATTGAGTTTTAAATCAAAGAAAAGCTGGATTTAATGTGATATGAATTTAAAGTGGTGTGGCTTTGTGATTAAGAAATACCCTTTGAAACTCTACTGTTCCAGGTTCAGTCCCACAGTGTAACACTTTAGGCAAGTGTCTTGGACTACCCAATATACGTGTGTGCATTTGTAATTGTGTGTGTGTGTGTGTGTGTGTGTGTGTGTGTATGTAAGTGTGTGTGTATGTGCTTGTCTCCCCATGTCTTTCCATGCACATGACTTGGGCAATGTTTGTTTATGACACTAATAAACAATGTCTGGGAAGCTAGCAATTTGGCATGTGAAAAGCAGTAGAATAAAGTACCTTATTTGAAAACAAGTATGGGTTGGCAACAGGAAGGCTAACCAGGATATAGACAAAAACCTCAAAAAAGTTCATTCAACTCATGCCAAAATGGGAAGAGTAAAAATGAGCTCTGAAATAGTGTCAGTTATTGCAGTGGTTCACCATTATAAAGATTGCATGTCTCTATATAGCCTACAAAATGATTGAAAGTGTTGTGAATATGTAAATTACATTTGATACTTTAAATTACTCTCTCTTTGTCAATAAGAATGTCATAGTACAATCATTGTTCTTTACATAATGTGTGTGTGAGTGAGTTCATATTACTCCTGGTCTCACTTGTAGCCATACGGCTGATGTCATTTGTTTGCTGTCTACTATGAAAGCAAGTCTGGGCTTCAAGACATGTCTTGGCATGATATGCAATCTTTGTAAATAAATGACTTATTCAACAGGTGTCGTTTGTTTCCAGTTATCTGCATAAAACATGTCTGGGTTGTTTATTGTCTGAAACACTGAGAGATTATTATCCTATTTGGGAACAAGTACAAGTTGCTGAGAAGAACGGCATCTGACCAAGAAGATAATCTCATCTGACCTAATCCTAGCATGGAACAATAGATGCTAAAACGATGATGCTCATAATGATGATAGTCTTCTTCTTCTCTTGGCACTCCGTCACTTATGATGTTAAGGGTTCCAGTTGATCTGATCAATGGAACAGCCTGCTCATGAAATTAACGTGCAAGTGGCTGAGCACTCCACAGACATGTGTACCCTTAACGTAGTTCTCGGGGATAATCAGCGTGACACAGTGCGACAAGGCTGACCCTTTGAATTACAGGCACAACAGAAACAGGAAGTAAGAGTGAGAGAAAGTTGTGGTGGAAGAGTACAGCAGGGTTCGCCACCATCCCTCTGTCGGAGTCTCGTGGAGCTTTTTAGGTGTTTTTGCTCAATAAACACTCACAACGCCTGGTCTGGGAAGCGAAACCGCGATCCTATGACCGCGAGTCCGCTGCCCAAACCACTGGGCCATTGCACCTCCACGATGATCATAGTACTTATATGTATACATGGTCTGATCAATAAGTATCTGGACTGTTGTCATAGTAACGAAGCTAAAGCAGACAGAGTAAAGCCACTTGGCACAGATTGACCTTGAAATTTGCTGTGCATGTGCACTAAATATTAACATTCTAGCTCACTTCTGCTGTTTACAGCAGTGCTTAGAAGGAAGGTGTGTAGCGTTTGATCTTCGCATTGAACTTGACACAAAAAGTTGAGCAGTGAATCTGCATCAAGATTTTGCCAAAAGCTTGGTGATACCTGCTCAAAGGCCTATACAAAGTTTTCAAAAAGTTTTCATTGTTCTTGATACATTCAAGATCTTGTGCAACTGAAAGGCGAGTGTCTTTTTCATCAGCTGAAAGCAGTTTTGGCACAAACTTGTCCCACACCACTGTTTGACAGCTGGTATTGGTTTGTTTACATCCCTATAACTGAGCAGCTCATTAAAAGAGACTGAATAAATATACCAGAATTAAAAAAAAAAACAAATAAATAATGGGGTCAATTTGTTTGACTAAACCTGTGAAGGTGGTGCCCCAGCATGACCACAATCCTATGACTGAAGCAAGTAAAAGATGAAAGAAAATTTCTTCCCCCGAAATAGTGATGGCCACCTCTATTGATTAAAATGTAACCTTCACTATTACAGTCCTCAGATAAGCAACTAGTGATTATCTTTGATGGAAAACCCTTCAGAGTAATTTGGATTGGTTTAAGCCTTTTATATTAGGTGTAAAAGGCATCTAAAATGAAGCAGTTGAAACTTGAAGCATTCCTTGAGTCAGGGAGTTTTACCTGCATTAACTATATTCAATAGTGTTGGGGTTGGTCAAATAACTTCAGAGATTATATCAATAAGTTTGTGACAAAGAGATTATTAGTACAGGTAAGTACACGGAAAAGATTATATCAGAACCGTCTGTCTATTAGATTGTCAGACAGGTGTATACACATGCACATACGTTTATCAGCATAGCTGTAAAACTGTAATATGCTTTATGTATGTATGTATGTCAACAACATGGCCGAGGAAAAATAGCTCAAAAGAGGTGATAGAAAATTAGGCATGGATCCACTGAAAATAACTAAATCAGTATGTGAGCAGATTTGGTAGATGGAAACTGAAAGAAGCCGGTCGTGTGTGTGTGTGTGTGTGTGTGTGTGTGTGTGCCTGTGTGTGTGTTTGTGTCTGCATTTGTCTCCCCCACACCACTGTTGATTTGTTTATATCTCTGTAACTTAACAGTTCAGCAACAGAGGTAGATTAAATACCAGGCTTAAAAAAAAAATAAATAAATACTGGGGTTGACTCATTTGACTAAAAGTTCTTCAAAGTGGTATCCCAGCTTGGCCACAGTCTAATGACTGAAACAAATGAAAGATATATATATATATATATATGTATACATCATGTGTGTGTGTATACATATACATAT
>NC_068986.1:30458837-30462521 GCF_001194135.2 Octopus bimaculoides | reverse complement strand
TATATATATATATATATATATATATATATATGTATACACACACACACACACACATGATGGACTTCTTTCAGTTTCCATCTATCAAATCCACTCACAAGGCCAGTATGGAGAAAGACAGTTGACTTGCCCAGGATGCCACGCAGTGGGACTGAACCAGAAGACATGTGGTTTGAAAGTGAACTTCTTAACCACATAGCCATACCTGTTTATGTAGAATCATATATGTAACAGATGATTATGTGCATCACTGCAAATATTCTATAGAGGTTTCCAATGACAGGACCGATGTAAACTTTTTTTTTTTGCAGGAAGGATGTAGTTGATTGAGAGGAGATTGAACAGTAAAGCTAGTGACAAAGTGTTTTGAACATCAAAGTAAATAAATATTAAAATAAGTATAATAAAGCATTCAGGGTGTTTTTACCTTTAGTTGTACAAAATTCAACAACCTTTGTGCTTAGAATAATGTCAACTCATTGTTATTCAGTGCATGTCTTATCTATTATGATCGACCACCATAACAAGTAATATAACTCACATTGCTACACGACATAAAAATTATTCAAAAAAGCATGATCTCTCTCACACAAACACACACACACAAACACACACACCTTTTGAGTTGCACACTTATGCACACACATACACACACATCTATTGAGATGCACACATCTGCATATATGCTTACAGATATTATATCAAATGTACACATAAAGATACATATTATATGCATGTTTTTTATTGAATTCTGAAAAGATTTATTTATTTATTTATGTTTGTTCTTCTAAGTATACATAAAGCTACAGTTATATCATTTATCTGTAATGCCTTTCGGAAAAGCATCAAAGTTACTAATTCTGTTTTGCTTCTTGTTTAATTTCTAAAAACAAAAACAAAAACAACAAAAAAACATCAAATGATTGATTTATTAATAATTGATAATTACAGGCAGCAATTTGACAGAGTCATCATTGTGTCAGATAAAATGCCTTGTGGTATTTGATTTGACTCTTTGTACCCTGGGTTTGAATCTGTCAAAGTCAACTTTGTCATTTACCTTTTTTGGGAGGGGCTTGATAAAAAAATATCAATTTCAGGTAATGGATTGACAGAACTGTAAGAATATTGAGCAGGACATCTAGTATCCTTTATTTGTTCTGGTCCTTTGCATTTTGAGTTCAAATCCTGCCATAGCCTAATTGGTTGGTTGACTCTCACTTGGCTAATGCCATCACCTGGATCTTGGCTATCTTCAGCTGCGTTCATTCTGTTGCAAGCAATGAAGCCAAATTTCCAGTTTGAGGATCCAGTCCTCTATCCTACTAACTTGTAGAAAGTGTATGGAGAGGGGTGTATGAGCCGCACACGAGTGTACGATTGGTTCAGACGTTTCCAAGATAGCTGAAAAAATGTCAATATTGACGAACGTTCTGGAAGACCCACAACCAGCAGAACTGAGAAAACATCACAGATGTGAGTGCAGCTGTGAAGGCAAATCATTGAATCACTATTCATGAGTTATCAGAAGATGTGCAGATTAGTCATAGTTCAGTTCTGTCCATTATCCCTGAAGATTTGGGTATTTTGTGCCAAAACTGCTTTCAGCTGACCAAAAAGACACTTGGGTTTCAGTTGCACAAGATCTCCCTAATTGTGTTGAAAATGATGAAAACTTTTTAAAAACTTTGCATAGGCCTCTGAGCAGGTATCGCCAAGCTTTTGGCAAAATTTGAAGTAGATTCTCTGATCAACTTTCTCTGTCATGTTCAATGCGACGATCACACATTACACAACTTCCTTCCAAGCACTGCTGTAAAACAGTGAAAATGAGCTAGAATGTTAAAATTTAGTGTGTTGGTCCTCAACCACTACTTGATAACTGGTGCTGGTGTGTTTATGTCTCTGTAACTTAGTGGTTCAGCAAAAGAAACCAATAGAATAAGTACCAGGTTCTAAAAAAAAATAAGTACTGAGGTTGATACATTCAAATAAAAATTCTTCAAGAAGGTGCTCCAGCATGGCCGCAGTCTAAGGACTGAAACAAGTAACAAATAAAAGATGTCAGATAAGAAGACTGGAGCACATAACAGAATATCGTCTAGAATAATTTTGATAATAAGTGTAGAAGTAGGCTAGTTCATTAGTGCTTTAATTACTGAATAGTATCAGTCTGTATTGTGGTAGACTAAATATAAACTTGGAAACTATTTTTCATCACACTTCCTCATTTCATGTTGATAATGAATAATATCAATCAAGATAATATCTGAGATTTACTTTTTTTCTATGTTTTGTAACAGTCACAAGCAGCATTTTGAATGGTAAGAAAGAAGAAAGGTGTGGACTGCTTTTATTCCTGATTTAGAAAAAGGAAAGGTTAAGGAAAAATTTATATATTTTTTTTTTCCAATTTCATTACCATAATTGTGATCTGCACCATTGAGATGTATCAATATATCTCTGCAAAGTTTCAAAACAAGAATAATTATATACTATGTTATTAAGAAAGTTATAAAGAAACAAAGTTGGTGAGAGTGGTAGGGTAGTATATATATATATATATATATATATATATATATATATATGTATGGGAGAATTCACGTAAAAACAACAGAGGAAGACAGGTGGTGTAAACAACAAATGGATGTATTAGTATAACACTCGGGAATAGAGAAAGTCTTTAACGTTTCGAGCCTACGCTCTTCAACAGAAAGGAACACAGGAAGAAATAAGGAGAGAAAAATATATGTGTAGTGGTCAGCGATCACACACACATATATACACACACACATATATATGCATACATACACACATACATATTGTTGTGTCTTGGAAGAGTCATCACACCAATAATATTTGTTTCACCACATGAATTCATAACAAGAATCCTGCAAACCAAATTACAAAAATGAAGTGCTGTGTATGTGTGTGTGTGTGTGTGTGTGTGTGTGTGTCAGTATTTACACATATGTGTGTATAAGACAAATAAAAAATATTATCTAACTTGGAAAGATGAGAGAGATGTTGACAGATATAGAAGATTTTTCCTATTTTTTTTTTCTAACTAAACTGTCCGATGAATGGGAACGTGAAACTCCGAGTAACAGTTTTTTGTTATATTTCTGCTGCATTTAAATAAAGTATATATATATATATATATATATATATATATATATATATATATATACATACACACACACACACATATATATATATATACACATAATACATACACACATGTACATACATTCATATACAAATAGGAATTCCTAAATTGTCCAAAACAAAAATATAAACACACACACACACTGAAACACTCATATTTAAAAAAAGAAAACAAACATATATCCATGAATGTATATAATAGTAAAAGTGAAAACAAATATATATACTAGAAAAATATTGACTAACTTATACACACATATATATCATCATCATCATCATGGTTTAACGCCCGCTTTCAATGCTAGCATGGGTTGGACGATTTGACTGAGGACTGGTGAAACCGGATGGCAACACCAGGCTCCAGTCTGATTTGGCAGAGTTTCTACAGCTGGATGCCCTTCCTAACGCCAACCACTCAGGGAGTGTAGTGGGTGCTTTTACGTGTCACCCGCACGAAAACGGCCACGCTCGAAATGGTGTCTTTTATGTACCACCCGCACAAGCCAGTCCAGGGGCACT
>NC_068986.1:30456139-30458827 GCF_001194135.2 Octopus bimaculoides | reverse complement strand
GAGGCCCAATGTACGAAGGTCTTGCCTCACCACCTCAGCCCAGGTCTTCCTGGGCCTACCTCTTCCAGGGGTTCCCTCAACTGTTAGGGTGTGGCACTTTTTCACGCAGCTATCCTCCTCCATTCTCACCACATGTCCATACCAGCGCAATCGTCTCTCTTGCACGCCACAACTGATGCTTCTAATGTTCAGCTTTTCTCTCAAGATACTTACACTCTGACGGGTATATATATATATATTAATGTATTGAATTTCGGTACATATAGCATATATCAACTTTCCCCATTCTCCACTTTTTTTTTTCCAAAAGAACTCCCCCACCATCCTCAAAAAGCCAAAGTAAATATCCCAGAGGAAGAATGAAACACACCTGCTTGGGTGTGACTAACAGCCATCTGCTGATAAAGAGACAATAACAGAATGAATTCATTTCTAAACAGCTGCTGCTTGACCAAGTTTCACTGAAGGGAAGATTACCAAAAGCAAGATAAAATTAAAAGAGACCATACTGTAAACTAAGAGAAAAATGAACGTAAATGTCCTCAATTTACAAACTTTTCTTTGCCTTCAGCTAATCTGTGTATGTTTACTTGTGTACATGCATGCAGCTCATTTAAAAGGTTGCAATGTGTGTATATTCTTCTATCTAAGAAGACGTATAAATATACAGGCTTCTGTTCACACGTGTTCTAGTTTCATTCTCATGAATTGCATTGATGGAAGCCTTTTTGTATATAAGAATGAAGAATGCACGCATATCTTTGTATTAAGAAAGTGTTTGTTTAACTTTCAGACTTAATTCTCTTTAAAGAGGTTGTTTTATATATATATTGTTATATATACACATATATGATGATGATGATGATATATGCATATCTATCTATCTATCTATCTATCTATCTATCTATCTATCTATCTATCTATCTATCTATAGTTTTTAAACTATCACTTATCTTTTATCTTTTACTTGTTTCAGTCACTGAACTGCAGCCATGCTGGGGCACTGGCTTGAAGGATTTAGTTGAATAAGTTGCCTTCAGCAGCTATTTTTTAAAGCCTAGTACTTATGCTGTTGGAGTCTTTTGCCAAATCAGTAAGTTACAGGGATGTTAACGAACCAACAGTACTTGTCAAACAGCAGTGGAGTCAAACATAAAACAAACATACAGACACACAACACACACACACACACACACACACACACACACACACACACACACACAAGCTTCTTTCAGTTACAGAGTATGAAACCACTCTCAAGGTTTTGGTCAACCTGGAGCTATTGTAGAAGACACTTGCCTAAGGTGCCACAGTGAGACTGGGAGCAAGAAGATATATTTGAAAAGCAAGCTTCTCAACCACACAGCCATACCTGCTAAACATTTTCATATTATATTTGTGTACCCAAATACAAACAATATTACCAAGATATTATTACTGAGATGTTACTGCATAAAAGATGCAATAATAGTCTCACATAGGCCGACAGTCAAGCGTAATTTCATAAGTAATACAAGCACAGGAGTAGTTAACAGTAAGAGCACTGAAAAAAAAAAAGTCTTTCAACTGTCTGGAAGACTTATTAAAGAAAACTGAAAGCTTCTGTTACTTGAGTGATCAGATCAGCAGTAGAGGTAGGTGTTACAAAAGCATAGTACCCAGAATAAGGATGGGGTGGGGATAAAATGTCCAGGAAACTATGGCTTCTATTGGTAACAAAGAGCTATTCTCTTTGCATGAAGAGCAAACTGTATGTGACAGTATATGATGTGATATAACATGGTTGTGAGACATGGGTGCTAAATGTAGAGGAAGGAGCAGCAAGCATGCTTTGCAGAATGTGTGATTATAGCATGCATAAATAACTGGGCCCAAATGTCCTGAGTGAAAAACTGGGCATTACAGAGATATCTGCCGTTGGAAGAGTGTACTTGTACAGAAATGTGATACATGTGAAGTATGATAGCTGGATGAAACAAAGGTTAGCCTATGGAAGTAGGAAGAACCTGCTGAAATGGACGGAGCTTGCAGAAGTAGAAGACCAAAAAAAAGGAGTGAGGTTTGAACTCAAGATTCTGGCCTTCACAAAGGTGAAGATGAAAGTCTGTGACAAGTGGAGAGATTCTGCATTGAATTTGATCCGCGCAAACCATTTGGACATAGAAAAGAAAAGTGAACTTGGTGACAATGATGCTGGCAGTGGTGCCAGTGATGGTGGTGGTACGTACCAGTGATCCTTCCTAAAACTAACTCTCAGGAAGACATTTTTGATCCTCAGACAAAAGTTTAAGAACTTCATCCATTTTCTTTTTTATTTAGACTAAATATATACAAAATCTATTTGGAAATTGCTGCTTGCAGTGTTCAAAGAGTTAAGAATTTTTCATTCATAATTTTATTATTTTTGAGAACTGAAAGATAAAATTTTAATCAAATAGAAAAATATTTATCGAGGGACGACGCTGTGCCGCCTAAAACTAAATATTTTTGGCAGTCAGTTTACCATGTAATATTACTCCTGGCAGAAAGGAAAGTAGTAATACATACATACATACATACATACATGTATGTATGTATGTATATATATATATGTGTATATATATATGCATATATATATGTATATATAAATATATGTGTATGTATGTATATATATATATATATATGTGTGTGTGTGTATATATATATATA
>NC_068986.1:30452990-30455707 GCF_001194135.2 Octopus bimaculoides | reverse complement strand
TATATATATATATATATATATATATATATATATATATATATATATATATGCATATATATGTATCTATATGTGTGTGTATGTATTTCTGTATATTCATGTAAATATATATATATATATATATATATAAATGGATAGATACATAGACAGATAGAATAGATATTGATATAGATAGATGCATAAATACATACATACACAAACACATACAAACATATACATATATAAATGCACACACATACGCATGTGTATGTGCGTATGTATGTGTGTATACACATATATACATATAGGTATCTGAATGCAAAATCGATCTGTCAGGTTAAATTATTTAGTTTTATAACAAGAAGTCTGTAGACATTGTTCTTGAGGCATTTCCTCTTGTTAGTTTTTGTTACTTTGTATTTTTTGAAAAATATTCTCTTCCTGCTTCATGATTATATTGAATTTGGGGGGTCAGCTGAGCAGCAAGTATTGGAGATTAATACAATTTATATTATAGACTTTTGCTTCACATAGGATGTGATTTCATTCCAGCCTGACAATTTTTCTTTGATTTATCTTATTCACAACAGTAATGAAATTGAAGCAATCGACTGCATATCAACAACTTGGTTGAAACAGACTGAATCTATTTGGCTGTTTCTATGGCTCATGTCATACGAAAATTATAGATTCTTTCTTAATAATAATAATAATAATAATAATACTAATAACGGTGATGATGATGATGATGATGATGGTGATGATGATGATGATGATAATGATAATGATAATGATAATAATAATAATAATAATAATAATAATAATAATAATAATAATAATAATAACTATTCTTTCTCTTCATTTGCCATAAGGACTTATTCAGAGAACGCAAAATATGTCATAAAAGGACATACATGATATGTGAGATGTACCCCGCTACACACACAACACACATATAATGAACGAGCACATTAAAAGTACAATATATGAAAACATTAAAGATCTAAATATAACAAATAAATAGATATAAATAAAATATATATCGTTGCCAGTGCCCCTGGACTGGCTTGTGCGGGTGGCACATAAAAGACACCATTTCGAGCGTGGCCGTTTTCGTGCGGGTGACACGTAAAAGCACCCACTACACTCTCTGAGTGGTTGGCGTTAGGAAGGGCATCCAGCTGTAGAAACTCTGCCAAATCAGACTGGAGCCTGGTGTTGCCATCCGGTTTCACCAGTCCTCAGTCAAATCGTCCAACCCATGCTAGCATGGAAAGCGGACGTTAAACGATGATGATGATGATGATGATGATGATATATGTCATCATCATCATCATCATCATTATTTACCGTCTGTTGTCCATAGGCTGGACGGTTTGACTGGGCTGGCGTGCTGAAAGGCTGCACCAGACTACAGTCTGATTTGGCATGGTTTTCTATGGCTGGATGCCCTTCCTAGTGCCAACCCACTCCGAGAGTGTAATGGGTGCTTTTATGTGCCACCAGCACGGGTGCCATTTGTGTGACACCAGGGTGAATTTACATGCCACCAGCATGGGTGCCAATTTGCATGACACCGATATCTGCCACAACTGTGATTTTGCTCGGGTCTTCTTCTCAAGCACGATATAATGTCAAAAGTCTTGGTTATTGCCTCCATGAGGCCCAACACTTGAAAGGAACTCATATATATATATATATATAGATAGATAGATAGATAGACAGATAGAAAGTAGATAGATAGATAGATAGATAGATAGATAGATAGACAGACAGACAGACAGACAGATCACTGCCTTTCCAAAGAAACCATACTGGTTTCAAATTATGGCACAAAACCAACAATTTCAGGGAGTGGGGAAGGAGCAAGTCATTTACATTGACCCCCAATATTCTACTGGTATTTATTTTATGATCCCAAAAGAATGGAAGACAAAGTCAACCCTGGCAGCATTTGAACTCAGAACACAAAGATAGATGAAATGCCACTAAGCATTTTGCTTGGTGTGCAAATGATTCTACAAGCTTGCTGCCTTATTTTCAAAGATTATTTTAAGCATATTTAATAGTGATAATAATAATATAAATTTGGATTTATTTTCATCATTCAACTTCCAAAATCAATGAGTCTGTAGCTGCTAGATTGAGATAGGAAATAACAGTCATATTTCAATGAGGTGGAAGAAAGACTGGATACGAAGATTTGGTATCATCAATATTTGATTACATCAAACTATGATAACATTATGATTTGATAACAATAGTATATGATTGTGTTTGTACAAAAGTGAGTGGATAACCATTATACAAAATCACGTGTCTTTTGTTCCTTCAGCTGTTTTTGGTTATTTTGGAACACTGGAGCACTGCCATCTTTTGATTATGAGTTGTTTGTTATTGCTAAATGGGATCATGTTAACAGTTTTAGATTCTACATCAAGATCATATACAGAAAGTTATTGGAAAAAAAAAAAATGAGTTAATGGATGTGTTGCTCTGCTTTTTGTGGTCATTTATTAGTGTGTCCAGTCAATGACTCTTTGGAGGCTGCTGTGGTTAATTCTTGATTAGTAAAATAAAAATACTAAGTCATTAATTTTTTTTTTTTCGCTACAGAGAAAAAAGAATATACAGAAATTCACTATAAACATCACCACCACCACCACCACCACCATAATCATCATCATGATCATTATAATCATCATTATTACCTAACCCTAACCCTAACAACCACCACCACC
>NC_068986.1:30445766-30452874 GCF_001194135.2 Octopus bimaculoides | reverse complement strand
ACCACCACCATAATCATCATCACTACTGCCATGGCCGCCACCACCGTATATTTGTATTCTCGTTTACCTTTTACTTGTTTCAGTTATTCAACTGCAGCCATGCTGGAGCACCACCTTCAAGGGTTTAGCTGAACAAATTGACCCCAGTACTTACGTTTTTAAGTCTAATACTTATTTTATTGGTCATTTTTGTCAAACCACTAAGTTATGGGGTGTAAACAAACTAACACTAGTTGTCAAGTGATATGTGTGTGTGTGTGTGTGTGTGTGTGTATGTGTGAGTAGTGGGGGGGGGGGAAACACAGATACACACCCACACACACATATATATACAAGAGGCTTCCACATAGTTTCTATCTACCAATTCACCCATTAAGCATTGCTCAGCTTAGGGTTATAGTGGAAGAATTTGCCTAAGGTGCCACGCACTGGGACTGAACTTGAAACCATGTGGTTGCATAGCAAGCCTCTTAATCACACAGACATGCATGCACACCTATAATGCTTGACTATGTTTTTTTTTCTTTTTTTATATCTTTTGTGCTTGTTACTTTCTCTTCATTAACTGCTCCATAAAGAAAGTTATTTATTTATTATGAAACAAAAGTAAAAGAAAATTTTCTCATTTCCATATTCACAGGCCATTGTTAAATGCAGAGTTATTTCTTTCTTGGGAATGAAAACCCAGCTGTTAGATGACCCCTCCTTAATAAAAGGAATGTCACAAAGTAATTTGCATGAAAATCATTGTTTCTTTTTCATTACCTCTCCCAACATCATCATCATCAACATCTAATGTCCGTTTCCCATGCTGGCATGGGTTGGATGGCTAGACAAGAACTGGCAAGGCCAGGGACCACACCAAATTCCATAGTCTGTGTTGGTTTAGTTTCTATAGCTGGATGCCCTTCCTAACACCAACTACTTTACAGTTGTCATTTAATAAAATTTGCCATTTAATAAAATTTGCAGGAGTGGCTGTGTGGTAAGTAGCTCGTTTACCAACCACATGGTTCAGGGTTCAGTCCCACTGCATGGCACCTTGGGCAAGTGTCTTCTACTATAGCCTCGGGCCGACCAAAGCCTTGTGAGTGGATTTGGTAGACGGAAACTGAAAGAAGCCTGTCGTATATATGTATATGCATATATATATATATATATGCCTGTGTGTGTATGTTTGCGTGTCTGTGTTTGTCCCCACAACATCGCTTGGCAACCGATGCTGGTGTGCTTACGTCCCCGTAACTTAGCGGTTCGGCAAAAAGAGACCGATAGAATAAGTACTAGGCTTCCAAAGAATAAGTCCTGGGGTTGATTTGCTCGACTAAAGGCGGTGCTCCAGCATGGCCGCAGTCAAATCACTGAAATCAGTAAAAGAGTAAAAGAGTAAATAAGACAAGTTGTTGTTGCTGTTGTTGTTGTCATCGTTTAGCTCTTTGTTAGCCTTGAACAAACTGACTCATGATCAACAGCAGGTGTTAAGTGATAACGACGTTGATATATCCAGCATTATTATCCAGCATGTCTTGCTCTGTTTAAGATGATGGATCTGGTTAGAAGAAAATTTGGCTGCTATTTCTAACAGGTTGAATAACTACTTTGAAGCCAACCTGTTTTGAGCTATAAAGTAAAATTTTGTGTAATGTGTAGAGGGGAGTTGATATTTAAGGCACAGGTCTAGTCAAAAGGATTGTACTTTAATAAGTAGTATGTCTAGCCAGAAATCTTAGAATGTAGCCTGTTTAATTATTCCGACAGTAAAAATATGAAAGAGCAAAGCCATACTCTTTTACTCTTTTACTTGTTTCAGTCATTTGACTGTGGCCATGCTGGAGCACCGCCTTTAGTTGAACAAATCGACCCCAGGACTTATTCTTTGTTAGCCTAGTACTTATTCTATCGGTCTCTTTTGCAGAACCACTAAGTTACAGGGATGTAAACACACCAGCATCGGTTGTCAAGCGATGTTGGGAAGACAAACACAGGCATACAAACATATACACACACACACACACACATATATATATATACGTCTACCAAATCCACTCACAAGGCTTTGGTTGGCCCGAGGCTATAGTAGAAGACACTTGCCCAAGGTGCCACACAGACACACTTGGGCCCATGTACAGTTCCCCAAAATATTTTTCTACTTCTGTTATACTATTGTATCTCTGAAGTGTTTGTTTCCATTTGGTGATTCAAGATAAAAATACAGAAAAGTGGTTTCTCATTTCATTCTTCAAGTCCATAAGGGCACTTGAATGCATCTGTATGAACTAATGAAACACTCATCAATCACAAAACTCTGCCTCTGCTTAAAATGGTGAATTATGCTGCTCTGTGATGTTGACTTAGAACTAGGTGGATTCCATCATTAATAGTCATATGTTTTAGTCTTAGACATTGCAGTGATGGTAATAAGATATGAGGTGCTGACATCTTGGCTGTTTGTCCGATATCTTCTTTATTCAACCATCTGTGTTCTTTTTTGCATTTCTAGCTATATTTGCAGAATGTCTTGACTCAGAAATTATCTTACGTAAGAGAACATGTATGGAATTTAGCTACATGGCAATCAATCATTGTATTCAAGATGTAGTAGTAAAATATGCAAACATAGCATTTATAATCTTCTAAAATAGTCTGAGAAATAAATGGCATAAGGAATAATGGAGCTGCTATTAGTTTATTCTAAGATAACACTTAGAGAAGTTTATCAATAGCTTTGAGAATAACAGAAATGTTCTTAGAAGTAAACCACATAATATAAAGCTTCATGTCCATATGATTTTTACTAATCTTGTCTTTATTTTTGTTTATTTATGTAACTCTTTTGACGCCAATCTATCAAAGATAGTTCTTGGTTCTCTGAAACAAAACTAGTCTCTTTAAGTAGCTTAAAACCTGGTATTATGACTTTATATATGAATCTTTTGTTATGTTCCAAACAAAATCTTAATTAAAAATAGTTAAAAAGTGGATTATTTTATAAAATTTCTCGAAATTCTTGATTATTTTCAAAGCTAATTGAAACATGATATAAAAAGGGTTCTTATAGTAGCAAGTTGCTAATTTGTAAATGAATAAGACTGTCGTTAGAAATTAGTTGTCAAAAGCTTGCCATCTTCTTCAGAATGTTTTGTAATGATTAGCTAACTGTCTTCAAAATATTTCTTCTGATTGTGGTCAACTTTTTTGTATTTCTGAAACAAATTCTCCTTGAATAATGTTTAGTATCTAAGAACTGAAAGAACAACAGTTGACAAGAGAACAATGTCATTCTGCTCAAAAAAGTGTGAGATTAAAATCTCTTCAATATGAAGAAGATTTATCATTCTATAGGATTGTGGTATGATTATCACTGTTTCATATCTGGAGTCTTTATAATCACTCCAAATTGTTACAATAAATAAATGGAAAGTTTCATTAATTGTTTTGATATAGTATTTTGATATAGATTTTGATATAGATTTTCTTTCACATAATAGCATTGAAAGCATTGGCCATCAGTCTGGATATTCAAATTTTATTAATTCATACATTTTGTTGTGCTCCTGGATAAGATACATTGCATTGCTTGCTTGAATGTGTTTGATTGACAAATTTTCTTTTAAAATAGAAATCATTCTCAACAAATTGGCAAGTAACCAAAACAGGCCCCAAATAACCAATTAGCAGGTTAGAAAAAAATCATGTTTCCAGTTTTATGTCACAGCTGAGTGATTGGAAGGATAATCAGTTATTGGAACACTTTTTCCAACAAAACCAACTCAAAATTAGGTCAATGGGTTCCTCACAAACTTTCTGAGTCTAATCGCATGCAAAGAGTGAATGTGTGCTCTTCTTTGCTGTCTTGTCTCTCGAATGACTCATTTTTTGACTTAATAGTGACTAGTGACGAGAAATGGGTTCTCTATAAAAATGCCAAGTACCAAAGCAATGGGTAGGGAAAGGAGAAACAATGGCACCCCAGGCTAAAGAAGCTCTTCATCCACATAAGGTGTTGTTTAGTGGGATATGAAAGGTTTAGTCCACTTTGAGCTTTGAACTCAAACCAAACAATAACAAAGGAGATCTACTGCGAGCAGCTTGAGTGGCTTAAGTCAACACTAGAAGAAAAACAGCCATCTTTGGTTTCAAGATGAAAGGTGTTCTCCCATCAGGATAATGCTCAGCTACATACAGATAACATTCCAAAGGCTGGAGCAGTTTGAATGAGAAACCATGCTCCATCCACCAAATTCACTGGACATTGCCTCAACTGATTATCATTTATTTAGCAGTCTTCAAAATCATTTGGACAGAAAAAATATGAATTCTGTAGATGAGGACAGAACAGTACTGAAAGAGCATTTTTCGTCACAGACAAGTGAATTTTGGAAGAGGGGCCTTGCAGGTCTACCAGATAGATGGAAGAACATTGTAGAAAATGAAGGAGAGTATATTTTAGATTGAAAAAGAACTTAGTTCATCTTAATTTTGAAAAATAAAAGAAGTATTAAAAAAACTGCATTATTTATGGGATGACCCAATACAAGCAACCAAAATGAATTTCTTCTGAAGGAACTTTGGAGTAACATTACTCAAGAGGCTGCATAGCCTGGAGATCAGGGAGTCTCTCCAGGTCAAGCCTCTATTTCTCTACATTGAAAGGTCACAGTTCTTGTACTATGGTCATGTGATTAGAATATTGCAGAAAAGAATCACAAGAGGGATTCTTCAAGCCAAACTAACCTGCAGGAGACCTAAAGGTAGACCAAGAATGAGATGGCTGGATACTATACAGTTTCAGTTGGCCATGCTTGGGAGTCCAGCTGTAAAGTATAATGATGGTTACTTGTAAGAGGACTTTGCAGAAGAGGCACCTCAGGACTCTACCCCAATGACCCTGGAAGAGTCATTGGGGTAGAGAAGATAGACAGAAGGAATAGCAGCAAATCACAATGCACAAAAAAAGAAGAGCAAAGATGGAGGCATTCAAGACAGAGGCTAAAATTGGTGGCAGAGAATGAAGGAAGCCTTATGGTTCTTGAAATAGAAATGATAAAACAACACTGATGACAACACAATGTATGTTTCATAATTCAGAAAAAAGATGACTGAAAAAACAGCAATTTATGAAGTAGTGATTTATGCTATCACCAATTCTTCCAGAGTTTGGTAATAGAAATATAATAACTGAAAAGTGGTAATTATTCTCAGTTGATATTTGAAGGTGGTATCTATTTCTGAAATAAATAATATTCCGCAATCTAAATACCAGTGAAATATGGGAGGCATTAATCTTTATTAAGTCCTCTTTTCGCAATGAAGAAATATCGTTAAACATCTGTTTGGTTATTGTAATTTCAGTCATTTGCACTGGTGAAACTTCAGACATGCTTTTGTTATTTTGCTATTTTAATATATATTATGCTTACCATAAAGTGCAATTATGTCTGCAAGATATTCTCACATGCATGTATATGTAAATCTAAAAACCACGTACTCATAGATGCACACACAAACACATGCATCTGTATAAATGTACATAAATGCACACAAATGAATACATAAATACAAGCATAGACACACACAAACATATCTGTTTTCTCCAGTTCTCTCTATATATCTATGTATGTGTGTGGTTGTGTGTGTGTGCACACGCATGTGTGCATACATACAAAGACATATATATCTACATATAAAGAATGTATTTGAGACACATATGCACACATAGAATAGTACATCATTCTATATACGTGTATATAGGCACAGGAGTGGCTGTGTGGTAAGAAGCTTGCTTACCAACCACACAGTTCTGGGTTCAGTCCCACTGCATGGAACCTTAATCATGGTTCTGCCTATCAAATTCTCCGTGATTAGCTTGGTTTCCATAAAGTCTGTGCAAGATGGGTGCTAAGAGAGCTTACTGTAGAGCATAGCGCAAACGTCTTGAGGTCTGCCAATATTTATTTGATTGCTACAACAATGAGAGTGAGGAATTTTTGAGCAGAATACACACAAGTGATGAAATGTGGGTCCATCATTATGAGGCAGAATCCAAAAGACAGAGTATGGAGTGGAAACATCCTGGCTCACCAACAATGAAGAAATTTAAGACTCAGTCTTCTGCGGGAAAGGTGATGCTAACCCTTTTTCAGGACAGGGGTGTACGATCAACAGTGCAGGATACAGTGCTTTACTGGTCAACAAACTGAAGCTAGCAATTAGTTCCAAATGCTGAAGCCTATTGTTGAAGAATGCTTTGTTGCTGCATGACAATGTACGTCCACACATGACTGCCCAGACTGTCTACATTGGTGGAATTTGAACTCAGAATGTAAATATGGACAAAATGCCGCTAAGCATTTGCCTGGCACAGTTCCTTAAAAGCTAGTTCCTTTTGAAAAGTCATTATTGGAGGTAGCTGCTTCTGTTTTTTTGCTGGTGCTTGTGCCATTAGTTTTGATGTTGATAATGATGATGATGATGATGATGATGATGATGATGATGATGATGATGGTTCAGACGTTGATTTTGACAGTTGCAATGATGACAGCAAAAGCATTGATCACAACGAAAGTGAATGATAATGACAATGGTGGCAGCAATGACGATAACGATAATGATGATGATGACGATGAAGTTCATGGTAATGACGATGATGATGACGATGATAATAATGGTATTTGCAAGATCTTGTCAATTCTGGTTAGAGCAGATAAACTGACTGAGAAAGCCCCATAAACTTACCTTTTTTTAAGCTACGCTCTTATATGTCTTCCTTTTTTTTTTTTTTAAGTATCAATCCCAGAATGCTTCAGTTGTTTATTGTGTTTGCAAATGGAAAATTAAAGACCATGTTTGCACAACTGAATGGAGTATTGTAAAGCAAGGGTTTGTTTGTCAATTATTTTTTTGTTTAGTGTGTAGTTTTGTTTGCTTTGTTTTACAGGAACTAGAAGAACAACTCCTCCACTCAACAGAAAGTAGAAGTAAATGATGGAAGTCTATAGCAATTTTATTGTAGAATACCCTTTACACAGATACTGACAGTCAGAGGATATATAGACATATACATATACATATACATATATATATATATATATATATATATATATATATA
>NC_068986.1:30439028-30445600 GCF_001194135.2 Octopus bimaculoides | reverse complement strand
TATATATGTATGTATGTGTGTGTGTGCGTGCGTGTGTGTGTGTGTAAATGTATACATATATATACAAACATGTACACAGACACACACACATATATATACTTACATACATATATATATGTATGTGTGTATATATATATATATATATATATATATATATATTACAAGGTTATATTTCAATGCCATGATCAATCTTTAAAAAAGTATAGATCACATAGTTTTGATATATAAATCAACTAGATTTTTTCCTCTTTTTCTGTAGTCAATAATTATGTTCTCAGCGCAAGAACAGATAGATAACAGTTGAGGCCCATATGACCTACATAAGTTTGATATAGTCAGTAATAAAAAAAAAGAAATAAAATGAAATAATAATCCTTTCTATCATCACCATCATCATTATTATAAGACTGACTATATCAGTAGTCAGTATTAAAATAATGATGATGGTGATGATGATGATGATGATGATTTCTATAATAATGATAAATAATACTGACAGGCTCTGTTTGCCAAGAATGGAAGGAGACAGAGGTTTTGTTAAATGCAAAAGACATCATTAACGCTGTGATTTGGGGTTTGGAAAATTATGTTGTGCATAGCGAGAAAAGATTATATATTAAAAATATGAAATAAGTCACTAAAACAGGAGAAGATTTCTAGAATAGAAAAGAAGAATCTCAGGACAAAACTGCTGGAATGAGAAAGAACTCTATGATCAATTTTTGCAATAAACTAAACTGAAGAAAGCAAAGAGAAAAATTATATTCCTCTGATTGCAAAATAATGGAAGTGGACTAGATCTTTCTTCAGGTCAATTAGATTAAAAAGGTATTAAGATTATATTGGAAGAAATCCGCTCAACTAAAAAAAGGTAAAATTTATGGAACTATTTGCTGTATCTTCAAAACTCAAGAATCAGTCAAAGCACAGGCTGAAATTGTTGGATATATTTGTGACTATACATTTGTGTTCCAGTATGGGGTGGGGGACAAATATGAGATTGGTAAGAGATGCTGGAAATGATACTGGTCTGTAGCTAGTTGTCACTTTTGTATTGCACTATGGGAGATTGGTTAAAGCAAGGTTAAGCAGAAAGTGACTTGTAAGTCCTATTGGCTCTTGAAGGTCACAACTATATCAGACTGTTCCCAGTAGAAAGTTCTAAGAAAATGGGTGTGAGATAGATGGACAGGGCAAAATGCTCACTACATTTGTTGCAGTATCAATAACCTCAGAGGGCAGCAAGCTGGCAGAAACGTTAGTACACTGAGCGAAATGCTTAGCAGTATTTCATCTGTCTTTACGTACTGAGTTCAAATTCCGCTGAGGTCAATGTTACCTTTCATCCTTTTGGGGGCCAATAAATTAAGTACCAGTTGCATACTGGAGTTGATCTAATTGACTGCCTAGAGGAGAAAAGAGTATAAAGAGCTGAATGCCTGGAAGACCTGGAGAGACTAAGCAAAAATAAATAAATAAAAAGTAAGAGAGAGAGAGAGAGAGAGAGAGAGAGAGAGAGAGAGAGAGAGAGAACAACAAAGGTCAACTGAAGCAGTAAAAAAAAAATCAACAAACCCCAGTTTTCAAATCACCATCAACCAAAATTCTGAAGATGGCATGTAATATACCTTTATGTTCGAACTTCTTGTCCTCTAATGATGTCAGTTCGTAGTACCATTAGTATTCTTTTGCAATATCTTCAGCATCTATCCAAGGAGCCACTATTATTATTAGAGTAATAATAATCTTTGAATCTTTGGGGTTTCTTGTTTGGCACTTGGTGATTATCTTATTTCTTTTGATATTATTGTTTTCCTGTCTTTGTTTCTTGTTAGTGGTTTTGTGAAAACTATCAAGTAGCATAACCTGTCCTTGTAATGTCCCCTTATTTGTTGCCCTTGGGGAAAATAAAAAGAAATCATTATTATTTCTGTACTGTTAATGCTTTTTATTATTATCCATTTATTTAGACAAGTACTTAGATTGGTAGGCAGGTAGATAAATAAGGAGACAAACTCCACGTTTTTTATAGTTATTATTTTCTTACAGAAGTTCTCATTGAGCATTAGTTACCAAATCCAGTTACCATTTTAGAACCCTATATCTTCAATTATTATTGTAAAACTTACAGAAGTTAAGAAATGATGTATAAAAAGCCAAGTTGGTAAAAGAGAAAAAGAAGATTCAGCCAAAACAGAAAAGTATTAGTAAAGGTGGTAAATCTTCCAGCTGAATTCAAATTATCATTATCTAGTGAACCATTTTTTCTATAGTTCCAACCATCAATAAAATATGTCTTATAATGTATCCTTCCTCAATATCTCACCAAAGATTTTATGAAAGATTGACATATGATATTGTTAGTGAAGGTTATGGTAATGTGCAGTATTCATGAGCTGGAAAATAATAAGTTCCTTCCATCACACTGGTGAATAATAAAAAGAAAATACTATTTTGAATGATTAAATTTAGCAATGCAAGAACACAAGAAGGAACAATCTGTATTTGTGGGAAAATTGTAAGTAAAATATCCTGGAATTCCTTGGATATATTGAAATGTCTGGATTTAGGATTGATTTGAAATGCTGATTATATGAGATCTGTGCTAAGTACATCAGCTTGATTCAATAAGTATATAAGAATTAATATCTTGCAACTGATATACTTGATCATAAATCTATCAATCTCACTAGAATATTGAATAGATTATTGAACATCGTCATGAAGTAAGAGATAGGCAAAAAGCGTGATTCCTTCTCATAATGATACAGTGAAACTTTTGTAAGTTCAAATCAATAACACTATTCTAACACTTAAGTAGAGAAACACATGCAATATTCTTAAGAAAATGACATGAGACACACGACCAGGATAAGACAGTCGTAATAAGGCTCATCTGCAAAATATTTTGTTAGAACCAAATGAACTCCAGTAAAAAGATTAATTAATTTGCCATAAATAAAAAAAACCTGATAATTCAGAATCTTAAATGTATTATTATGTCTCTCATTAGAAATATCAATCAGCTCCAATGATTTTAATATGAATGGTACAGGTACCACACCAACTTTCTGGACACTGGTGAATCAGAACCTCTTACAGTTTGCACTAATTTACATTAACATACAGATACCAGTATTTCATTTAATTAATTAAACCACTAAGTTATAGAAATATAAGGGGACAGAACATAAACAACAACAGTGGTTTTTAGTCTGTAATCAACACAGACACAGACAGGCACATCATCATCATCATCATTTAACGTCTGTTTTCTATGCTGGCATGGGTCGGGCAGTTTGACTAAAAACTGGTAAGCCAGAGAGCTCTACCAGGTTCTGATCATATTCATATGGGAATGTTTTTGCAGTTTCTATTTACTAACTTCCACTCACAAGGAATTGGTCAGGCAAAGTCTATAATAGAAGACACTTATCCAAGATAGCATCCAATGGAATTGGATATGGAACCATGTGGTTACAAAGCAAACTGCTTAACCACACAGCCATGCCTGCACCAATCCAGTAAGTAGTAAGCAGTGTATTTAACTAGAAAACCAAGGTTTGTCTCTCTTCTGTTAGAAATAATGAATGCTGATATAAGACGAGATAATTGAAAGTACATCATCTTGAGTAAAAGATCAGGCAAGTCTAGAAATGTCAAGGATTCTGTGGACTTAGCAAATATAATATTCCATTTCCCAAGTGGGATAAAAGAAGTTCATTAAGAGATTTGAGTCAATCTTAAAAGGAATATGTTAAACTCTACTACAGTGTATTCAGTAATATACATACCGTGACAACTTAATATAATTACTTGTTTCTGTAGCATTAAGACAAGACACATCTTTTCTGTTTAGATGTTATTTTCAGTGTGATTCTCATGAGAGATTCACATCTTTCTTTACATTCGTGCGAGTTAGCTTTCAATTAATGTTATAAAAATTGTTATTTAATCTATGTCTCTCCTCTCCAAACCTCTCTCTCGTGTCTCACTATCAAAACCTGTGCTGAACATTTTGCTTAATACTTTTATATCAGAACTACAACACTTTACAAATCCCCTACTATTCTGTAATCCTTCTCCAGACATTAAATTGCCAGAGTTCAAGCTGAACTCTGTTGTGCAACATCTTATGTACATAATATAGTGAGTTGAAATACCTCGATCAACTGATTATCCAGACAATTAATTGAAAAAAAAACTTCCTTTAGAGTGCTAAGTATCTCCAAAAGTAATAAGCAAGAGATGTTACTCTCATAAGATCAGTTGACCAAAAGTGTGGGGTAATACAGACAAAGTAGACTGGAGTTAATCTCGCTTGCTTGTTTTTGAATTTTAAAAACCTCTTGAGGGATATTTTGCTTACCACTGATTGCATAATTTGATCGAATTTAAAAAACAAAAACATTGTTTTTACATCTGTGAGCATACTGTATTTATATGTAGTATGTAGAATGCTTCCTTGATATATTTCCCAGCATTCACATCATTGAATATTCAACTAGTTTGACTTCAGCAGTTGGAAAGACCTACTATGAATACTGCTGCTGTCTACTTTCGACTAACTGAATATAAAATAGGAAGAGGCAATGCCTGCAGCTTTTGCAAACTACTTCAGACTGATCAGGGTGAACCTATTGAATGTGGAATGAAAAGGATTTCCATAAATTTCAGAGATAAAAGGGTTAAGCAAAGAACTAAGTACAATTTCTTGTGGGGAGACATTGTAGGGATGATGAAAAGAAAAGAGAATTATGAGGCTTTTCTCAGTTGGGAAATTCAAACAAAAGTTATCTGTCAACATTGATATTATTAGAAGAGGTCTTATTAAGATATAATTTCCCTTGTTTCTCTCCATCTTTGTTCTTTACATCAAAGCAACATTGTAGATGTGGTATACAGTTAACTAATTCAGAGGAACATAACCGTTATAGTAACAATATAAAAGCTTAAATACAGGAGATAGGAAACTGAAACTAATAGTTGTTATAGTATATTAATGAAGGAAAGTTGGATGGCCATTTTGTGGATATACAGTTAAAAATTCTTGTCTTAGTAGTTGTTGCTTCATTCCAAATATCTGAGCATAATTGTGCTTTGTGTGAGTATAATTGTGTTTTGGAGAGGAACAGCAGCTGCTCACAGTTAAAGTATTTTTTGTCCTTCGAAATGCAGTTCTGGCTATGTTATAGATATACAGCTATCATGTAAGAGAAAATAAAAGATGGGGAAGCTTTGTAATTGTGCAGACTGCAAAGTTCTTAATTGTTTGTCCCCTCTTTGTGGGCAGTAAAGAAATAATAAGAAACTGTGTGAAAGTTCAGTATATATATATATATATATATATATATGGTGAGAGAGAGAGAGAGAGAGAGAGAGAGAGAGAGAGAGAGAGAGAGAGAGAGAGAAGTATATACGCACACACATATATATGAGTATGCATGTGTTTATTTCCCCTTCCTACTTGACAACTAGTATTGGTTTGTTTACATCCCCATAATTTACTGGTTCAGCAAAAAGAGACCAATAGAATGATTACTAAATTTAACAAATGAGGTACAGGGATCAGTTTATTCAACTATAAAAAAAGGCAGTGCCCCAGTATGGCTGCAGTCCAATGAGTAAAATGAGTTTACGTTTCGGGAAGGGGTACATAGGTTTATATAGATCCCCCAAGAACTAATCTGTTACATTCTTCTTTTGACTCCTGAAAGGTGAAAGGCGATGCTGACCAAAGCTGAGAATTGAACTCAGAGGAAATAAAAAAGATAAAATTAATAAAATACTTTGATATGATAAATCGAGTTGCTCTGGAACTAGTTAGAACATACAGGAATGTCTGTCTGTAAACTATTTAGATTACTTTTGTGCATTAACTGCATTAAATAACGATCTGAATTCCTCTAGTCTAGAACCAAGTTATAATTGTATGGAAAATTAAAGAAAAATATATTCAAAATATTTTGGCAAAAACTTTGGAAAAAAAAAAGAAAAGACCAACAAAAATCCAATCTTTCATTAGACATGTGGTTGGGAAATGAAACACTTCTGGAATTCAGCCATAAGGCAGTCAGCTTGACAAATCTGTTGCACTATAAGAAAATTAATGAATTAATGAGAATTAATGAAAATTAATAAAAATGGAAAGATGCCTTAGAGTGGTGGTAAGCTTTTGATAAACTAAGACATGGTTTTAGAAACATTTCACATAAATCAGTGTATATATAACATATATGTATGTGTGCATGTGTTATTACAGCAATTTTTGTTATGCATTCGTGTTGATGTATTTATATGAAGTCACACCACCTGCACAAATACATTATCAAAGCTTTGTTTGGTCATCAACAGATCTAAGCATGCAATATATTTCATCTACTTTCCTTTATGTGTTCCAGCCCAACGACTGTGGCTATGTTGGTGCACTACCATGTTTGCATATATCTATTTTCGATATTGTGATAAGATGGGAATGTTATGAAGTTACTTTGACCAATTAGAGCATTTATTCATTATACTCTTCTATTTGTTAATATATATATATATATATATATATATATATATATATA
>NC_068986.1:30437074-30438817 GCF_001194135.2 Octopus bimaculoides | reverse complement strand
CGCCTTACTGGCACATGTGCCGGTGGCACGTGAAAAAGAACATTCGAGTGTAGTCGTTGCCAGTGCTGCTGGACTGGCTCCCATGCAGGTGGCACGTTTGAGCGTGGCCGTTGCCAGTACCGCCTGACTGGCTCTCGTGCTTGTGGCATGTAAAACTACCCACTACACTCTCGGAGTGGTTGGCGTTAGGAAGGACATCCAACTGTAGAAACTTTGCCAGATCAGATTGGAACCTGGTGCAGCCTTCTGGCTTGTTAGTCCTCAGTCAAACCGTCCAACCCATGCTAGCATGGAAAGCGAACGTTAAACAACGACGACGACGACGATGTAATAACCATGTATTACGTACACATGTACTAATATTACAGAAAAGAGCAAAAGATCGGATTGTCAGTAGATACTAGTTCCTACTGACAATCTGATCTTTTGCTCTTTTCTGTAATATTAGAACGTGTATGTAATACATAGTTATTACATGTGTATGTATTCTTCTAATAGGAATAAATAGACATACTAGAATGTCTACCGGCTGATCTATGTTGCTTTTGTATTCTCTCCATTTTCTTATTTGCCATGTATATATATAGATAGATAGATAGATACATGTATATATGTATGTATGTATGCATGTGTGTGTGTGAGAGAGAGAGAGAGACGGAGAGAAAGGGGGGGAGCAGGTGATTTGAATAACCAATGAAATGAGTTTGTATGACAAGCGCATTTGGATATATGATATTCCATATTTGATTTATGTAGCATATTTCGAATTTGATATTTCTATTTATTGATTTCACTCAGATTTTATGTCATAGCCTGTTTATATTTCTTTTAATCATTACTCGTGAATAATAACCTGAATCAAACCCAGTGAAATTGTTTGTGTATTTCACCGATATAAGCATATTTTATAATTTTTATGTTACATCTGTATACATATACAGGGTTGTTCAGAAACCCGTGTTGTATTTTATTGTAATGAATGCGATTCGATTAACGGTGGGTTAACTTGCTATAAAACCATAAGGCACTATGAATTGAGCCATCTGGATCATCTTAAAAAAACTGAGAGCAAAACAAAAATTCAAACGAATATGCCATCTACTTTGAATAGCAATCACTTTTGATGTTCAGTCAATGGACTTGTCTGTAAGTCAATAACTTAAACCATATAGCGCTGGGATTTGCACTTACATCGCATGGACTGCTGAGCACATTTTATGAAAATGAGACTACCATGCACACATAAAAAAACCCAAAATAGTTCAAATATCTTCTTAGTATATAATGGTGGCAAGTTTTATATCATCTGAAAAGTCATTAGTTGAACTATTAATCCTTTTGCATTTTGGTGGGTATCGGAGCGTTTAAGTGACATTAGACCCCAACAAATGCCCATAGATTAAATGCATCTATCTGGGCCACGATCGTAGCCTGTCGACCTGTGCCTGACAGCCACAATTGTGGCCCGTCGCGCTTTATGTGTTAGTCTCTGTAAGGGACGACCGTGCGAACTCAAAAAGGAGCAATGGTGACGAATGGAAAAACAGAGGACTCCTTTTATTTAAACGTGTCACACGGTCGAACATACAAATATATATCGAAGATGATATAGATGGTATGTTATGCGACGATAACATAGATGACCAGTAATGAAAGACCACAACCGTATTAGATGAATAACAGAGATATTTATTATAGCGTTAAAGATGTATGTCTGTGTGAGAGTGTGAATGCGACATATAA
>NC_068986.1:30435765-30436674 GCF_001194135.2 Octopus bimaculoides | reverse complement strand
TCGTGTGGTACACGGAACAGTTCTCAAAGAGAAACTGGACCGAGACAAATTATTGGGTATGAGTTAAAGCTATTTATAACAAACTATGGGCTCCCGAAGGCTTCAGAATTTTACTCTATCACGTGACCTTATTAGGGGCCGTGATTGGTCAGTTTGCGTTCTGGCGGGAACGGTTCGAAGAAGTTGCCGATTCGAATAATGATCAGTCACGTGATGTCAAGGAATGGGTTCTCTACTACGCTCGCATTTATTTATATTTAAATGAGAAGAATGGCGATAGCAGTTTGTATCTAATGGCGGGAGGTAGTTTCACTACATCTCATTAGAGACGTATACACACACACATATATATCATCATCATTTAGCATCTATTTTTCAGTATGGCATTTGTTAGACCAGTGGTTCCCAAACTATGAGTTGTGACCCACTGATTGGTCACAAACGGAATCCTAGTGGTTCGCAAAAAGTTATAAAATTACGCATTAGATTTGATTAACTGCAAGACTCAGTAGGTTTTTTTTACGAACTTAACAAATCTCAGAGGTGGTCATTTTCTCAAGTTATTTATTCCTACGTAATCGTAAAAAGGAAAAGTCTGTTTTTACCTATTTATAGAGAACTTTAACTAGGCGCAGTACAACACTGATCGAGCCGATAACAGTTACTGCTTCGAGGTTTTGTATTAGGGACCTTTGTGAGTTGACGGGCAACATTTTTTTATGTAGTGTTTTTGATACCGAAACACTTTCAAACTTCGTATACTTGTATATTTTGTGGTATAGAACAGATAATAAATTTTGTATTCGAAGTTATTTCACGTTAAAAATTGTCTTATTTCGATAATTTCAACTAATCACTGACGTCTATTCAGTTGAATACAGTAACTGCTGTGACGGTGTATATGGTATT
>NC_068986.1:30432874-30435345 GCF_001194135.2 Octopus bimaculoides | reverse complement strand
GAAAAATATACTTTAACATGAAATAACTTGCGATGTACATTTTTTTGTTAAGAAGGCTAAGAGAAAAAGTTGTTTTGTATGACACATTCTACCAGTGTCCCAAGTTTGAAAGTGTTTTGTTAAGAAAACAAGTGTTGCCCATCAAATCACAAAGATCCTATATTAGAGTTAATACCTGCCCATAGGGTATGGAGACGTTGAAACAGTTATAAATCGTTTTGTTTCACATTTAATATAAATGAGGCCTTCTCACAGGCCTCAATGAAAATGTAATCTGAAATAAATTTGTTTCTTTCATTAATGTTTTTACCCAGTAGAGTTAAGTGGGTCGCCATAAACTGGTGTCATAAATAGTGGGTCGCATCTCTAAAAAGTTTGGGAACCACTGTGTTAGACAGTTTGATTGGGGCTGGAGAGCTCCAGTCTGATTTGGCTTGATTTCTATGGCTAGATACTGTTTCTAACGCCAACCATCAGAACTAACACAAAAGGTTAGACCCTCATACGTCGATATTGAGGGAAGAGTCTATTATTGTTATTTTATTACACACACACGTTCGAAAAGTCAGAACTATTCCATATCATTCTAAACGTTAAACTTGTCTCTCTTGTATTGTCTTGTTTTTGCACTTATTGCCTAACACATACATATATGTGTGTGTGTTCTCCAGCAAGTAAAAGAATGAAATGTGTGTGTATGAATAATTTCCTAATATATAACATTATTATCAACCTTCCCCCTCACACAAATACAATATATGTGCGTGCGTGTCTGCAATGTGAGGCGCAATGTTAAATCATTTTTGTTTATCAATTACATAAGACGCCATTTTGAGTTAAACATGGCGAAGTCATACAATCACCGCTAAATACACATGCAATGAAAGACGCCATGTCAAACGTATTCTCGTTTGTGAGCACTTCAAACGCTTCAGACTGTTGTTGCATTCATTTCCCAACGGTGATATTGAATTTAGCAGTAGACAAAAGGCGACATGTGAAGTGAACAATGAGGTGAGTTGGCTATCTGAATCAGCTATTTAAATAAACTTACATTTTATTATAACTCTAATAGAAAAATTGTGCAAAAAAAAAAAAAAACGGCAAAAAGTATCGGAAAAAAAGAAGACATCCTACCCTTCGTTTTTTACTATCAAAATAATACAAATATCTGAAAACACGTATCATTATTTAACGGATATGTTGTTTATTATTGTTGATTTCATATATGGTGATTTTATATAGTTACATAGTATATTTATTTGTTTGGTTATTTCTGTTTCACAGAACTGAAAAGGTGTTATAGGATAGATTGATTCTAACAATTGCATATAATTACCAAAGAATATCATAAAGCCGCATTGTGCCTATTGATTTAAAAAAAAAAATTTATTGATTTCAGAATGATTGGTTCAAGATGATGACTTCCATATTAAGTTGTAACTGTGTTGTTTCATCTCATATCAGCAATTATCTTTCTTTCTTTCATTATAATTCACTTTGCATGTTTGATACGTTAACGAAAGACATTGTCGTTTTTTTCGCTTGGAATCTCTAGACAATTTCGAAAACACCAACGTGGACCATTTTTTAAAGATGTCTTCAATAAGAATTACTGCAGGCCTTAACATACAACAGGAGCAAGCCATCACCTTCTGACTAGATGACAAGCCGAATCCGAAAATAGTTTTTCATTAATAGATCGTGTAAGGTTCCTTGTCAACGATTGCAGCTGGCAGCTTTTGAATCTAATTTAGTGCACGACGTGTTCACTTCCGGGATGCTGTCGCGCGCTGTTTGAAAGAATCACCTGTTATTGCCAATGTGAATTTTTACGAGGTCGTCTGTCAGGTCAGGATAATGGAACTAGTCAAGTCTGATAGTCATGCCTTTTTGTTTCGTTAAACGTATGATGTTATCAGTCTTTCTGCCGAACACGACTTTACTGAGGAAGTTGTTTCTACAGTGGTCGCCATATTCGACATGTTTCACTTCGTTACGAACAAATGCACAAAGATGTTAATTTTGTGGTTATGCTGAGCTACAATGGCAAATCAAAGTGTCAAGCACAAAAAGGTGGCGAGCTGACAGAAACGTCAGCACGCCGGGCGAAATGCTTAGCGGTATTTCGTCTGCCGTGAGTTTACTGGTCGGACGTGTTATTACTCGCTGCGATTTTTTTTAGTATAACGCCACTATTTTTTGGTGGGCGTATCTGAGATGGAGAAAATGAAGACGTATGCAGCAGCGATGGGGAGTCGAGCTTCCGTCGCCGTAGGCCTGCTGAAGCAATATGAAATACATTGGAATGAAGACATGGCTGAGAAAATTGAAAAATATAAAGAAATGATAAAGAAGGAGGGGCCAAACGTAAAGTTGACCCCATCAGAGGAGGAAAAGACGAAAATGGAAATTGGAGTCGTGGAATATAAATCCTTTTCAAGGAAAAATAAAAGAATAGAGAGTGCAAC
>NC_068986.1:30422860-30431494 GCF_001194135.2 Octopus bimaculoides | reverse complement strand
CTATTAAGAACTGTTGAAATAATTGAAATAACGCGGCCGCCCCGGGGTGGGGCTGGGGTGGCCGTCCCATCATCATTGTTTAATTTCATTGTTCCATTCTATCATGTGTTAATTGTCCCCGCATGTGTGTATTGTCCCATCTGTGTTTGGCCCCTTGTGGGTAATAAAGAAATTGGTATTTCGTCTGCCGTTCTGAGTTCAAATTCCGCCGAGGTCGACGTTGCTTTTCATCCTTTCGGGGTCGATAAATTAAGTACCAGTTACACACTGGAGTCAATGTAATCGACTTAATCCCTTTGTCTGTCCTTGTTTGTCCCCTCTATGTTTAGCCCCTTGTGGGCAATAAAGAAATAAAACGCTATTTTTTGGTACTGGAACTCATCGTTGGCAATCTTACGTTCAGCTGGCCTCTCAAACGTGGCAATATCAGTACGAAAGGTTTTCTGCAGTAACATAGCTAGTGGAGCCAAGTGTGAGAGTCCAGGACACACACTCTAGCTACACCACTTGTCTTCATCATCATCATCATCATCGTTTAACGTCCGTTTTCCATGCTAGCATGGGTTGGACGGTTCAACCGGGATCTGGGAAGCCAGGAGGCTGCACCAGGTTCCAGTCTGATCCAGTTTCTATAGCTGGATGCCCTTCCTAACGCCAACCACTCCATGAGTGTAGTGGGTGCTTTTTACGTGCCACCAGCACAGGGGGCCAGAGGAGGCTGGCAACGGCCACGATCGGTTGTTGCTTTTTACGTGCCACCGGCACGGTAGCCAGTCGAGGCAGCGCTGGCATCGGCCACATTCGGATGGTGCTTTTTACGTGCCACCGGCACGGCTATCACAACTACAATTTCCCTTTCATTTTCATTTTGATGTTGATGTACTTGACTCAATAGGTCTCCTCAAGCACAGCAGTTCGCCCTACGATCCAAGGTACTTTTGAATGGGCTGGGGCTGGTTATGCAAAACTGGTGGAGGATACAGCTGTGAACTCACTTTATTTGCCGGGTCTTCACAGGCACAGCATATCTCCAGAGGTCTCTGTCTTTCGTCATTGCCTCTGTGAGGCCCAATGTTTGAAGGTCATGCTTGACCACCTCATCCCAAGTCTTCCTGAGTCTACCTCTACTCTGGATTCCTTCAACTGTTTGGGAGTGGCACTTCTTCACACATCTCTCCTCATCCATCCGTAGTACATAACCATACCAGCGCAAACATCTTTCTTGCATGCTACATCTTATGCTTCTTATGTCCAACATTTCTCTCAGGGCACTTACACTCTGGAGTGTCTGTGTTTCAGTGAGTCTGTGATGAAATTGCAGAGTACAAAAACTAATTTTAAATGTTCTTTTGCATATGTAGACAGTTCTACTCTATGAAGACAAATAATTCATTAGGACGAGAACTCAGATATAGCAATGAATAATTCACAAGTTTATTCATAGCAACTGTTTTGTTTCCTATTATAAAATATCATTATTTTCATATCTTCTTGAATCATAATGCACTTAATATTCCAGGAAGATTGAATATCATAGTTTTTCTAATGTCACTATCAATACAAGTGCTTTTCAAATTAGGAAAGGCACTATTTTCATCATCGTCACTGGTTTCAAGTTGTTCATGTTTAAGTTTGATCTGACCTATATGAGCCAAAGTCTCCATCACGTTCCTGGTAATGATAGAAGTGTTGTTTACCACTTGCATCACAATGTTTCTAATTTTCATTGTTAAATCATTGTTTTGTTTTTTTACTATTATATCTGCTCATCTATGGAATAAGGAAAGATGTATCTGATGCCCCATTGATACAGAAGAATTTTTTAGTCTGGTACAATGAGGTATAGTATGATAGCTTAGCATTAGTCAAGGTAAAAATAGTTTAGTATTTTCTCTATGTGGGAAGAATGCCTTTAACTGTAATTTCAATTGATCAAAATGAGAGTAGTGCAGTGATCAAGGAAGTATTCGAAAGCAAAGAAACTGTTGTTGTAAGAAATGACAGATTTTGTTTCTCTGATGTAATGGAGTTGAGAGGGAAGGAGAACAAGCTGAAAAGGTGGAAGATGTGGTTGGTGTTGTGGATGTGTGAAAGAAAGGCTGTCATCAAGGGTGGAAAGAATTAGTAGAGATACTTGGAGTGAGTTCTGTGATGTTGTTGCAAATGGAAATGATGGGTTTGCCAGAGTTGTTGGGATTGTGGATTCTGAATAAGAAATAAATGCTGAGGGTATCAGCTGTACAGGCCATGAGGTTGGTGACTGTGGAAGGGAAGAGGTGTAAGCATATGGTAGTGGAGATACGTTAGTAGTAGCAGATAGGGTTGGAAGGTAATTTTGCAATTGACTAGGGGGCTGAGGAGTTGCTGAAACATTTGATTGAAACTACCATGTGACCACAGTGCCACTGTTGTTTGCTGGAAGTTCAGCTTAGGAAATGTTAAGGAAAATTAAATGCTTAAAAAAACCCCAAAAAACAGTATGGTAGCCACAGTTCACAACCACTGAACAAAGTATTAAACTGACTCAGATGTTGTTCAAGGTCAGAACTCTGTTAGGTTACAAGATCAGCTACGAATGTTTTAAACCAGATCCAGAGCATCTGGTCTCACTGACAAAGATGCATGTTCTTGGAAAGATGTCAGAACTTAAATATACTCGTGCTTTATTTGCTTATTGCTTGTTATGAATTGAATTGTATTTAGACAAGATTAAAATATTAACTCATGTCAGTAAGTTTCCTTTTCCTGAATTTGAATTAAATGTTTTTAATTCATTGCAAAATTCACTTGTTCACTTGCACCTGCTGTTCTTGTGTCTGTTGACAAACATTTGTTGTTGAAGCTGATGTTTCTAATGTTATTTTAGAGCTAATTTTATCATAAGATGAGATATCTGTTGGTTAATTTTTTAAAAAACATTTTGTTTTCACCTTAACAAAATTTGAAAAGAAACATCTTGCAATTGAAAAAGAGGCTTTGATCATAGTTGAAGCTATGAGATAGTTTCATTATTTGATTAGTAAACATTTAAATTGGTTACTGATCAAAAAAGTCTGTTTCTTTCACGTTTGATTATAAATGATGCAGGATTATGTTGAAGAATGGAAAACAAACTAATGGGGATTGGAATTTCCTTCACAATATTGCAACATTTCTTACAAACTGAAAACTTTATGTCGCTGTCAGTGCACTTTATAGAATTGCAAATATCGAACCAAGAAATAACTTTGAAATTAAATGTTTTTTGCTTTAATTATAGATGATTGAAATGAAAATGATTATAACATTTTTATAGCTGGGACAGGAATTATTATTGCAAATCTTCATTCTTTGCTCTTGTGATAAATGAAAAGAGTTTATGATGTATGTATGTATGTACTCAACTTAGGCCTCAGTTCAATCATAAAATCTGCCCATCTATTATTCAGTAACCTAACAACAGAGGAAAACCTCTGTGGGAGTGTTTCATCTAACACTTTAATTGAAAACTTTTAAACATAATGTGATATTTATAACGATAATGTGTTGACCACCACAGTTATAATTCATGATGATTCTGCTGAGGCTTATGTCTGTGAGGGTGTGGGTTGGGGAATGTGACAGTGATGACGTCATCGACTCATTAATACTCCCACTGATTCGGATTAAAATCCGATAGTATCTCCATCTTCTCCGAAGATTAAATGCTCAGGATGAGAAAGATGCCCACTATGGAGACTCGGTATTTAACTATACATAAAATTAAATCAAGGAGTGATTGATACCATAATGTGTTCACATGCATGTACACACACTCTTTCTCTCTTTCTCTCTCTCTCTCTCTCTCTCTCTCTCTCTCCATATGGGAACTCCAGTGAGTTGTTAATGCTTCACTGTTTCATTCTTTTGAGATACCAAGTTTGTGGTAAAGATGGAAGAAGCTACACAAAAATTAATGTTTTAGAATGAAATTGCTAAAACATTTAAAATCTCCAATCTAACAATACGATTATTTCTTTCATCATTTAGATAAAAAGAAAAAAAGAGAATAAGAAAAGCACACCAGTTGAGATAATGCTTAAAGTTAAAAATATACATTGGTAGTGATTATGCTGCCAAGATATTTAAATTGGTTAACTCTGTTTAAGTACATATCAATTTCAATTCAGTTAATTTATTTCAACCACAAAAATAAATGACATTAAATTTCAATGGATAAACAGATAAAACAGAGAATAAACTATTTATGTTTTGAAGGTCTGTGACAAAGATCAAAACTGGCAACAGGGCATCAAGGACATTTTATGGTACTTATGGCTGAAACAACAAACCAACAACAACAATAACATTTTTTAAAAAATTTAAAAGCAAATAATAGAAAAGTTATAAAAATAGTGATTTACTTGAAATAGGAGGCTTCTATTGCAAAACTTAACACAATGAAAGCAATGTGCACTCAATAACAAAAGCGCATAGTACTCTTTCACTTTCTATAAATGAAAATAATGTCAGTAGAGGTTTAAATATTGTACTCTTTCACCTTCTCACAATGTTTTCGATTTTGTTTTGCATTTGTAATTATATTTTTGTCTTTAAAAAACTGAAACAACACCCTTTCATTTTTTTACAGAAAATAAAATGACACAATAACAGTGCTTTCACCATTGACACCTATTGCCTTCATTATTTTGCTAGGGTGTTCTGCTTCAGAGCTAACAGGAACTGTAATCTATTTGTGAATGCCACATAAATGATTAACACAAACATATTATTGAACTGATATGGGCAGTCACGTTCCAAGAAACCAATTGTCACTACTATACATATTATTAACATCCAGTGGTTCCTGATATATTTTAGCAGCAATATGTGCAGCCCATGTTAGAAATGACTGATGTATTCAATATTGGTTAAGGATCTGATGTAGTCTTTTTGTGAAAAGGTATGACATTGGATTGACATCGGTCAGAAGAAACAGTTATTGTGTCTTGTTAATATTATATTACACCTGTTATAATAGGAGAAATATTATTGGCTAAGTATTTTAACAATGCTGTTGGCAGCTGATCTGGTCCTCAGGCCTTCTTTTGGTCAATATTTAGTAGGTTTAGGATTCCTTGTATGTTCATTAGTATGGGGGTTAGAAACCAGTGATTCTGCCTATTAGGTAAGTCTGGAGAAGTCCCCTGATACCTTTATCATGGATTTCTTTAATTCTTTTATTCTTTTACTTGTTTCATTCATTTGACTGAGCCATGTCAGAGCACCACCTTGATGGGTTTTAGTCAAACAAATCAACCCCAGGACTTATTTTTAAGCCTATTACTTATTCTATCAATCATTTTTGCTGAACTGCTAAGTTATGGGGACAAAAACACATGGTTTAACAGGATCTGGTGGACTGTAACACTGTGTTAAGCTCCAATGTCAGCTTTAGTATGGTTCTTATGGTTGAATGCTTTTTCCTAAGGATGCTCTTCCTAATGCCACTGGCATTTCTAACAGCAAGAATGGCTATTTATATCTTACAATGGTAAGCTCCTTAGAAAACTTATCCATTTAATACCAACATGCTTTGTTGGTTAAGAAAGTGATCAAGTTTTGTCAAAATTTGAAGGCCAGTAATCAAACCAGACAGCTTTTATCTAATGTTAATTTCTTAGACAAATTAAAACTCTTCATCAAGTCTACAAGAGGGAAAGAGAATGTAATCCAAAGAATGTTTTCCAGTGGGTGGCTTTGTGTAATCTTTATCTGTCACTCGATCTAATATCACCACTTGGCTTATGATTACATTTAGAAGTGTCCACCCTGTGGTAAGCATTTGAACCAGACTTATAGTCAGAGAATAATCTAAGCCAGTGTTTCTCAACCGTTTTTGACCTATTGACCCCTTTGATTCCTATTTTACTTGGATGGACCCTCTCATAGAATATCATATTATATTTTTATAATTAAATATTATTAGGAATTGTATTAAAAAAATTGTTAAAATCAATTGGCCATATGGACTTTGGTTGAGAGCTACTGATCTAAGCCATGGTGTCTGCCTCCCTTTTCTCTACTAATCTCAGCAGTAAAAGGGATTGGGTGCTGCCATTCCTTATTTGATTTAGCCATAAATAAATAAACAAAAACTGATATGTTTAGTTTGTAGTAGTAGTAGTAGTAGTAGTAGTAGTAGTAGTAGTAGTAGTAGTGGTACTTGTGGTCTTCGTGTTAATGATAGCAGGAATTTGGCTGCTTCATAGAGCAGTAGTATAATTAAGAGGGAGAGTGAGATGGGAGCTGTCTACCATGGGCAATGCTTTTTGTAGTCTGCTGTACAAGTCTGTATAGGCTTGGGAGCCCTGGGATTGGAGGCAAACTCAAGGGTTACCCTGGGCAGTACACACTCTAGTCACACCCCTTGACATTGAGTGAGAATACTGATATTTTTCAATGTTATTTACTGGCTTTAGAAATAGACTTATAAAACAGACTGAGGTAATGTTAAAAAAAAAAAACAGCACAGGAGTGGTTGTGTGATAAGTAACTTGCTTACCAACCGCATGGTTCCGGGTTCAGTCCCACTGTGTGGCACCTTGGGCAAGTGTCTTCTACTATAGCCTGGGACCAACCAAAGCCTTGTGAGTGGATTTTGTAGACGTCAACTGAAAGAAGCCTGTCGTATATATGTATATGTATATATGTGTGTGTCTGTGTTTGTCCCCACAACATCGCTTGACAACCGATGCTGGTGTGTTTATGTCCCCGTAACTTAGCGGTTCGGCAAAAGAGACTGGTAGAATAAGTACTAGGCTTCCAAAGAATAAGTCCTGGGGTCGATTTGCTCGACTAAAGGCGTTGCTCCAGCATGGCCACAGTCAAATGACTGAAACAAGTAAAAGAGTAAACCAAAAAGGATCCTGTTAGAAATATACAATAATCTCAACTATCACAAAGCAGTTGTTTCATTTATATTTCATTTACATATTTCAACACCTTTTTCCTTTCTGTTTTCGTTCTGCAGATAAGCATTATTTTTCCGGAATTCTACATGGTTGCTCTTCTGTGACCATTTCTTAGTATATTTTTGTAAATGCTAAATTCTATTTTTGTTATACTTTGTTTGTTTATTTAGTTTTAGAATTTATTTATGGGTGTAAGATTAAACATGACTAAATATAAAGTGAGTATTTATTTAGTTAGCAAAATGCAGGCTAAATGAAGCCATAAAACTTTTATAAAATATTAAAAGGAACAGGAGGGGAACGTGAACTAACACATATAGAAAAAATTTAGCAGTAGTTGGATAGTAATGTTATTTAGCCAAATATAAAGATTGTTGGGATTTTTCAAACTATTTTCATTTTATTTATTTAATTTAAACAAGTTATCAATGTGTTGTAATGTAGATATAATATTTCAAGGAATCACAGCTGCCAGATATCATCATCATCATCGTTTAACATCTGCCTTCCATGCTGGCATGGGTTGGTTGGTTTGACAGGAGCTGGTCAGAGCAGAAGACTGCACCAGACTGGCATGGTTTTATGGTTATGAGCCCTTCCTTACACCAACCTCCCTGCAGTTGTAAATGGACTTAAGTTTGTCATAGATTATCTTATTTAAGTTATTTAAACACTTCCAATATTTAATAATCTCCACCCTGCCTAACAGTGACTTGGCAGAATTGTTAGTATACCATAGTGACTCTAATGAGTAAAAAGATTTTCCTGCCCCCTATATAGGATCGTTTTCTTCCAACCACTTGAAGGTTTATATTGCTCCAGTTTACTCAGCTGGCCAAAATGTGTTGTAGCTGTAATTCAAAGGGGCCAGACTTGTCATATTTTGTGTGAGGCTGATTCTCCCTGAGAACTACGTTAATGATATGCATGTCTGTGGAGTACTTAGCCACTTGTGAGTTAATTTTATCCTGGTGTGTTAATGAAAAGTGAAAGTGACATCCAATTATTTCCTGTGTCTATGTATCAACTTTTCTTTGAATCTTATGCACTTGCTGTCTCTCTCTCACTTTCTCTTTCTCCCTCCTCTCTCCTGCTTTTAAATTAACAATGTGTGTATGTTTCTCCGTATCTACTTTTCTTGTGATGTGATAAACATTTAAAAACACAAAACGAACGCCATTGCTACTCACTGTCTCTTTCACTCTCTCTTTCTCTCTCACTCTTTCTCTTTCCTCTCTGAATCATTTAAAAACATAAAATGAACGCTGTCACCACTCACTGTCTCTCTTTCTCTCTCACTCTCTTTCTCTCTCACTCTCTTTCTCTCTCACTCTCTTTCTCTCTCACTCTCTTTCTCTCTCACTCTCTTTCTCTCTCACTCTCTTTCTCTCTCACTCTCTTTCTCTCTCACTCTCTTTCTCTCTCACTCTCTTTCTCTCTCACTCTCTTTCTCTCTCACTCTCTTTCTGCCTCTCTGTCCTCCTCCCTCTTGCTTTGACACTCACTTTGAAGTAAGTGTGACACACACGATAGGTATGTACAAAAAGAACAAATTGGCATATTAATGTTATTGTTATTGATGCTGGGCGAAATGCTTCGTAGCATTTCATCTATCTTCGTGTTCTGAGTTCAAATTCCACCAAGTTCAACTTTGCCTTTCATCCTTTCTGGGTCAATAAAATAGATACCAGTTGAGTACTGG
>NC_068986.1:30408436-30421404 GCF_001194135.2 Octopus bimaculoides | reverse complement strand
CACACACACACACACACACACACACACACACACACACACACACACACACTCTCTCTCTCTCTTTCTCTCTCTCTCTCTCTCTCTCTCTCTAGGGGTTGCTAAAACAGGTGGAGCTAACAAAAGAATTAGCTACAGAAGTTGACTGACATATCAACAAATGTGCATTTAAGGCTAGAAAGCAGAGAGATCCGGTGGACCAACAAGAATAAGTACTAAGATGTTTGAAATACTTAGCATGGTAGGGAACACATTTATCACTCTTGTAGATAATCAGGTAGTACAAGGACGAGTCATATCCAAGGATTGCCTTAATCATCTGCTACAATGGCAAAGAGGCAAATTGCGAGACATCAATCTGATGGACCAAGTGATAGCACAGCAGATTAAAAAGGGAATTAACTTAGATGAAATAGAATCACTAGTGCACCTGAGGTGGGGTGGGGTGTTCTGCCCTGGGCAGCACTCATAAAGGGGCACCACTTTTGGCTCTTCTGTAAGCAATATGTGTTTTTTTTTTGCGGGATCTGTGGGCAGCAAACAGAAGGGCCACCCAGGTAGCATGCACTATAGCTACACTAGTGAATACAATCCATGTTTCTGCCAAGATGAGGCACCACCAATGTCTTCTTCGTCATGAGACACCTACAAGAGAATTCTTTGCCAAAAACCAACCATTCTACCTAGCAATTGTCAACCTGATGATGGCCATACTGTATGGTACCATACTGTATAGTTTGGTGGTTGCTATACAAACTAGATGAAGCCATGAAAATACAAGCTATGAACAGAGATTTTGTCAGCAAGGTGAGGGGAAACATCATCGTTAATATCATCAAGTTTACGATCATTTTCCATGCTGTTGTTGTTTATGGAGATTGTCATAGTCTGAGTAAGTTCTTATTTGGAGTTACTGTTCTTCTAGAGAAGCTATCTTGTTCCCTTCACAACTAAAAAGTTCTCTATGTTGTCTCCATTCATTCAAGACAAACATGGCCCAGAGCATATGTGCGTGTATGTATTAATATATTCACACAGAACATATATGTGTGTATGCATGTGTGTGTATGTGTGTATATGTTTGTGTATATATATATATATATACAACATTTATGTATGTCTGAAACCATTTAGTTTTTAGGGTTGTGTTTTTCCTTTGCATTGTATTGTTATATTGTGTTATATCAATACACCTTAGCATGCTCAGCTCCCTTTATTCTTGTGCAAAATATATAATACAATAGGCAACTAGTCTCCCTCATATTGATTTTTCTGTAATTTCATCAACAACAAATATCCTTACCAGCCTATATTGGTCAGTATCTTCTTTCTAACTGACTGTAGAATTCATACTCACTAAAATAAATCTATAACCATAAATATTAATAGAATTGTTATTATTATTATTTTTTCTTTTGGATGTTATTTTTGTTGTGAAGTATTGAAAAGACTTGTAATAATCTCAAGGATAATATTTTTTATGTCTTTTTTTTTTACTTCCTAATGTTTTTTAATACAAAGACATCAGAGATATAATGAAAATGATGATTAAGATGAAGGAATTGAAAGTGAGTAAACAAGATAATTTAGAGAAAGAGAAAGTGTATGGAAGTAATGAACAGAAGAAGAGGAAATCCAATAACGTTAAATATTGTATAGAGACTATTGCGTTTGTTTGCCTGCATTTGTGTTCATCTATGTCTGTGTGTGTTGTTTCTTTATCTGCCTGTTTTCTAACTCTAGAGTTATATGTTATGTCTGTTTGTCTCTCTTTTTTTTGTGTTTTCAGTGGGTTTATAGTTCTGTCTGCCTAGTGTGTGTGTGTGTGTGTGTGTGTGTCTCCTACAAATTTGATTTATGACTCATTCCTTTAGATCATTATTCAGTTACAAAGGAAAAATGTAGAAGGACTTTCCAACAAAGGAAATCTTTTTGTGAAACTCAAATTATTTCAGTCTTTATTATCTTAGTTAATCAGCATCGAAATGTTTCAGGAGACATACCAGATGAGAGCACTTACAGAATTTTAATCATATTCTTTCCCAGCAAGTATTTTCTCTGGAGCTTCCACAAGTCTTCGGATGGGTCAGGCAGCATTTCATCACTCGTCCACAATTTTCCATCATCTGGTCCATGCAGCAACAGAGAAAATCCCAGCTAACATTTTTTTGTATGATTTTTATAAATGGATGACTTTCCTATCACCAATTGGTTATAGAGCAGACTGAGTGTATTTTATTGTGCCACTGGCTTTTGTTAAGCACTCTAAGTAATTAAAAATACTCTTGTCCACCCATTTCACACTGTACTTTCTTTAGAGTGTGTATTTTTGTTTGTTGCTGTAGATTATGGAATTCCTAGATTCTACAGTGTTGTACTAGCTTCTTGATGGATCACTCAAGAAACCCTATACTAGCCCCAATACTATTTGAAATGAAAAGTACATTAGAACAAATCAGGGAATATCATATTTTTGTTTTAAATAAAGGAATCTAAATTTTAGAGTTCTTTCCATTGCCATTTTTGACAAGAATATTCATTGACAGTCATGAGTCGCTCTTCATGACGGATGCAAATTCCTCCTCCTCACCACCACAATCATGACTGCTATCATTATTATCATCTTTTTTTACACCCACTTCTCCATATTGGCATGGATTGACTGGATCATCATGGACCAAATCAGTTCTCATTTGGAGTTACTGCTCTCCAAGATGGGATGGGATCACCATCTTACTTATTTGTTTTGTTTTTGGCATTTTTCTATGCTTGACTGCCTTTATTATTGTCACTCGTTTAGAATGTCCTAGATGCATTTTACCAGGGCACAGGGCTCTACAAGACTAAAATATTTTCTCAGTCCTATATTAACTTCATTCATTCACCCACATTACATAATATTAAGGGGAAAAGTGTTTTATCATGGCAGCAACACAAGAGAAGTTATCAGGTCTTTGACAAGACTAAAGTGTCTTCTCTAACCTACTTTGGTTCATTGGCATCTGTGGGTTGTCTTGTGCCTGGCAGATGAAAGAGGAGAAGAGTGAAAGGATGATAAAGAGGACAGTAAAAGAAGAGAGAGATTCTGTGTGTATGTGTGATTAACAGCTTTATGAGGATTGTTGGTAAGCAGATTGAATAGGAGCAACATGAGTGACATATTGGGAGAAAAAGCATGAGAACAAGGAGATAGTTTTATAGAAGAAGAATAATTGGAAAAGAAAACATGGCAAGTTAGCAAGGGAGGGAGAGAGAGAGAGAGAGTACTGTAAGAAAGAGTTGCAATAAGATAATTTTACTGAGGTACAATTGTTGTCAGTTGTGATGGTGGTCTTCATCATTTAATCATACCCAGGATACTCTGTAATCTGGTTGTTGAGCAGAGACTATATAGGACAGAAAGGACACCTTCAGTTTTGCTGGAGACAATACAACATCTTTTGGGCATGTGCCATGATAAAACACATCAAACATACTCTGTAATATGGTTGGTGGTGAATGAATGATGACAATACAGACAGGTAAGAGAGTGGGAGTTATGGACAGAGGGGATGATGTAATGAGAGAATGATGGTTAACTGTAAGGAAGGGTGGTGGTAAGGGGATGGTAAATTCAGTTAGTTAAAAATTCTCTTTTGATGCATTAAATATATTAGCCCACACATAACTCTAGTTCTAATATAAGCATTTAGCTAATATTTTACTCTATGCTCTGACTTCATTTCTCTGCTGTAATATGTTGATGTAATTTGATCAATGGCTAAGTTGTTGTTCTGAAGGAAAATATTGATTACATTTTGTCATTAAATTAAAAAAAAAAAAACAAAACAAAAAAACTGAAGAAAAAGATAGACGGAAAAGTGAGTAGATTGCTAAATAGATATTTTGAGTGTTTACTATAAGTTGGTACAAGAGCAAATATATGTGTGTGCATTTATATATAGATATAGATATATGTATTTATTATTCTTGTTAAAGAATAATAAATTTGTACTCTGCAAAAAGTATTGAGTAATCCTACAGTTTAACGTAAAATTGTTTTTATTATAACTTAACATAAAATAAACATTGATATTCATACATAGATACATACACTCTCTGAGTGGTTGGCGTTAGGAAGGGCATCCAGCTGTAGAAACTCTGCCAAATTAGATTGGAGCCTGGTGTTGCCATCCGGTTTCACCAGTCTTCAGTCAAATCGTCCAACCCATGCTAGCATGGAAAGCGGACGTTAAACGATGATGATGATGATGATGATGATATATATATATATATATATATATATATATATTTTATTTGCATTTATATGTATGTATACATACAGACACGCACACACATGTTAATATAGATATTTTTAGTTGTATCTAAAAATCTAAAACAACTGAATAATGACTTAAATATGTTGAGTATATATATATGGTGCCAATGTACAAGAGACAGAGATAGGTGAGGGAAACAACGAACAAGTTATGTTAATTTCACTTTCAGGAAAAATGGCAGTCTTTGATGTTTTGAGCCTATTCTTTTCAACAGAAAGGAATGGGGTAAGAAAATGGAGAGAGCAAGAAATGTGTCTGGTTTAATGGTTTCACATATATAATGTGTGTGCATATGTGTGTCTCTGAGTTTATCTTCTCCCTTTGTTACTCCTTGACCACTGATTTTGATTTTAAGCACCAGACTTTAAAACAATAAGCACCAGACTTTAAAACAATAAGCACTGGGGTTGATTTGTTCAACTAAACCCTGCAAAGTGGTGATGCAACATGGCTGTAGTTGTATGACTGAAACCAGTAAAAGGTAATAGAAAATGCATCTATGTATAGTTGACGCAAGGGAATGCAGGAGTGGGAGAGAGGGCATTCACCAAGTAGACCCCCCAAAAGAGACCAGCTATTGAAGTTAACAGCTGTTTGGCCACAGTTGCAGAAAAGACAGGTGGTCTTTCAGAGATAGATCCTGAGATGCTTAAAATATCTAGCAAAGTAGGTCACATGCTAATCAGTTGCATATACAATCGAGTTGTCAAAATGATATGCAATTCAGCTTTGTACCCGGAACTGATGTTTTCTTCCTGCAGGAGAAATGCTAATCTAGAAATAAGCCTCTACACCGAGCACCTGTTGATCTGGGGAAGGCCTTTGACAGAGTTTATTGTACTGCAGTCTGGTGGTCATTAAAAAAACTAGGTGAAAATGAATGGTATGTGAGGGTCATGCATGGTTAGAACTAGCAAGGATTTCAGCAATGGATACAGCATGCATGTAGTGGTTCACTGTCTCTTGTCCATTATACTATATTCCTGTTGAGTTTCCATCTACTGATCTCTGTACTACTCTGTCACCTTGTCACTCACCATCACTCCTATTCACTGTATCCCACCAGCTTACTAAGGAGTAAGTAGTATTGGCTCTATCCTCATTTGATCCCCTCACCCATTCACCCACCTATTAACTCTCTTTATCACTCTGCTTCACTTCCATCATGATGCTTGTTTAATGAGGGATATCCTCAGACCTGCACATATTCAGTAACCCATTATCCTTCTTCACTGCTAGCCATCATCCCTTCTCTGCCTCTCCACCTCTTATTACCCTTCATTGACACCCACCATGCTCTCTTACCATCCCCCATCTCTACTCTTACCATCACTCTTACCATCATTTACCTTTGTTGCCATCCTTCACTCTCTCTTTCTCTCTCACATTATTCCCTCCTCTACTATTCTTTGTTGACATTTGTGACACACAAACTATATATATGTGTGTTTGTAGTGGAGGCGCAATGGCCCAGTGGTTAGGGCAGTGGACTCGCTGTCGTAGGATCGCAGTTTCGATTCCCAGACCGGGCGTTGTGTGTGTTTATTGAGCGAAAACACCTAAAGCTCCACGAGGCTCCGGCAGGGGATGGTGGCGAACCCTGCTGTACTCTTCCACCACAACTTTCTCTCACTCTTACTTCCTGTTTCTGTTGTGCCTGTAATTCAAAGGGTCAACCTTGTCACACTGTGTCATGCTGAATATACCCGAGAACTACGTTAAGGGTACACATGTCTGTGGAGTGCTCAGCCACTTGCACGTTAATTTCACGAGCAGGCTGTTCCGTTGATTGGATCAACTGGAACCCTCGACGTTGTAAGTGACGGAGTGCCAACAACAACGTGTGTTTGTATGTGTGCATTCATAGCCTTATTGTGGTTTCAATTCTCAGACCAACTGTGCATTGTGTTGAGCAAAACACTTCATTTCACGTTGCTCCAGTCCACTCACTTGTAAATGGGTAACCCTGCGACGGATGAACCTCTCGATCAAGGGGACTGTTGGCTTGCTCAACTAGCCAGCGGGTGGTAGCATTTGAAAGCAAAAATGTGGAATGTGCAGACAAGCAAAATATTGCTAAACATTTTGCCCAGCATGCTAATGATTCTGCCAGTTTGTCGTTTTGATAATTATAATAATATTGATAGTAAGTATTGTTATGTCTGACTGACAGAATCAAATGTAACTGAGGATATATTAAGACATTCTCTTCCCCCAACTCCTATAAATCTGAATTGTTGTTACGTCAGAAATCATTCATGGCAGCATATTGTATAAGCTAAGTTACATTTCTCACTAGAACTGCAATAAAATATGCATTTTAACCCTTTCAGATGCAATGCGCATTGCAGAACTTCAATAGAATTCATGTATTTAATGGGACAAACTGAAGCGAAAGCATTAAAGAAGGTTTTAAAAGTTTGATTCAAGCTATTCGAAACCCTTTGAAGGTTGTAACCTATTTTATGTAACTTTCTGTCTGCTAAAAGCAAACTTTGAACTTGAAAGGTTTAAATGTTAATAGCATTCACTATTTAACAAAAGGCTGCAATCAGCATTGAAAGATTTACAGGGAAAAGTTTTATTAATGGCGCATTGATTTACTCATACAGAAGCAGATAATTAATTTCTCTTTTAAGATGTTTATGGTTTTGTACATTTTCTACGTTTGGTTTGGAAAGCAAAGATCAGCCCCACATCAGTTCATTGTTGATTAAACATGCTAATACATTCATTAAACTAAAATATTGCTATTAAAATCACATGAGAACTTATGCAGTTTGTAATGGATGAGAGAAGAAATATAGAACGGAACTGAAGACGACTCTTGCATGCAAAGATTCTATCTTTGATGGAGATGCCACAAGTGAATTGCCAGACTTACAAATCTAATCATTATTTCAACACTAATCCTAAGTCAAAGTCTATGGAGAACTAATAGCAGATTGGCCTGAGTAGCAAGAACAAATCCATATGACTAGCAGATCAAATACATGAAAGCCGTAAGAGCAGGGGTGGCTGTGGAAGGAGATATGGAATGGTTGCAAAAAAAATATGATTTGCAAATTATCAATTTCCTGTAGAAGATGGGACATAATTGTTACATAAAGAGAATGCAATGTGAATATCACGAAATGAAGTAAAACCACCTTAAAATTAACTTAGGCATTTGACTCTTAACATTTTGAGTTCAAATCCTGCTGAGGTCAATTTTGTCTTTGATTCTTTCAAGAGCAATAAAATAAGGGGGGGGGGGCAATGGTATCGATTAACCTAACTCACTTCGAAATTATTGGCCTTGTGCCTAAATTAAAAACAATGGCCGAAATGCTGCTAAGCATTCTTCCTGGTTTGCTAATCCTTATAAACTAGTTACTACTTACCTCAGTCTAACTAAATATTGAAAAGTATTTTATCAATCACTTCTGCATTTCTTATGATGACAGCACAATGAATGTTCAGAAGGAAGGGAATATTGGTTGTTGTCATAAAGGTGTTAGTAGGAATCACTGTATAGTTCAGTTCTCTTTGTAACCACGTGATTCTGGATTTAACCCCATAGTACAGCAACATTTTGGAGAAGTGTTTGCTGTCATTCAACTACGGTGGTAGTTGGATAATATTCTTAAGGCCACGATTTACTTACATGCGGCATCTTCAGAGCTTTGTCGCTAATTCAGTTCTTAACCAAATTGGAAACTATTAACATTTTTGAAGAGGACTGGTCCCTAGCTACATTGTGGTATTAAAAAAAATTGAGATTTGGTCCAGTAGAAAAAAGTTTACATCAAAATTTGTAGCAACATTATAGGAGAGTAAGTAATGCCTCCAGTCAAATTTAGATCTAAATAACTTTTTTTTATTTCAAAAGCAAAATATATTTATCTTAGCTTCAATGATAGAAGAAAGCATAAGGAATTTCATAGTTTTGGTCCCATGCAACAAAAATTTGTATTAAAAAAGTTGTGAGATAAAATGTCATGAAAAAAATGTAAGGCAAAAAATTGGATTTAAGTATAGTTAACTTTTTTATTTTAAAAACAAACTATATTTTGATTAAGTTTAAATGATAGAGCTCAATTCAAGGAATTTCATGGTATCAATCTCATGCAATGAAGTTTTAAAAGAAAAAAGTTGAGTGTTTGTTTCTCAAATTTGAGGGTGATAATATAGTTCTATACTTTTTTATGAATATAGTTCAGTAAGGGGACTTTTAATATATGTCACCAACATCATTGAGGTAAGGAAAAAATTATCAATGACCCCACTAATTTGCAATTAGTTTAATTACATCATCTGTATTAAAAATTAAAATATTATTTAGAAATTTATTGAGTTATTATTCAATTTTCAATAAAGTAAAATCTTAAATTATTAATTGACACATTATTAATTAGCATAATAGCATAGCCTGGAAAAAAACATGGATTACATGGAAAAATGCGAGCAAGAGAAATAATATTCTTAAGATTATAAACCTTGAAAAGTACAGGACAAGTCATTATATTTGGTAAAGTACAGAACAAGAAATGTTTTCCTTAAAATATTGCAGCTAAGGATAAAATTTGAATATTAAAAATTATTTGATTTTAATTTATAAAGTAACATTATAATTAAAAAAAAGTACCATCATTTTGTTAATATATTGACACGCTAGAATACTTAAAAAATGAGAGCCAGAAGTACCAATATAGCTAAAGTTTTATGCAAAGTAGAATAGTATATATGGTAGGCAAATTCATTATGTAAAAAATAGGCATTGGGTCAAGACTAAAAATGTGAAGACTTGGCAATAACTCAAGCAAATTTTACTGTGAATTTGTTGTTATAGGTAGATTTTACTGTAATATATAAGTTTGCTTCCCATCCACGTGGTGCTGGGTTCAGTCCCACTTTATGGCTCCTTGGATAAGTGTCTTCTACTATAACACCTGGATGACTAATGCCTTGTGAATGGTTTTGGTAGATAGAAACTGAAAGAAGCCCATTGTGTGTGTGTGTGTGTGTGTGTGTGTATATATATATATATGTGTGTGTGTGTGTGTGTGCTTATTCCCTGTTACCAGTTGACAACCAATGTTGATGTGTTTACATCCCTGTAACTTAGTGGTTCAGCAATATAGCATGATAAAATAAATACTAGGCTTAAAATAAATCAGTACTGGGCTTGATTTATTTGAGTAAAATTCTTCAGGGCAATGCTCCAGTTTGGCCACTGTGTAATGACTGTAACAAGTAAAAAAAGAAAAGATCCATAAAGGTGACAGTGATAACAAGAGCCTTAATATCTTCATTTGCCATCTCATCTTTAATGGTATTTACTGTTGATTGAAAGTAACCCATTTAAGAGGATTAAAAACCTCTGAGACACATTTAGCAATGATAAATTTACAAAGCAATTCAAATGCATTTTTAGTTGTGTTTCATTCATGATACATGTGTCTTAACCAACGCTGGTCACAGTACATTATCAGATAGCTGAGTCATCATAATAGGCAGCCAGTTGATTCATAGCTGACACTGCTTATACTGTATATCTCTAGTTCTATTGTATAAGCTAGCTACAAGCCTCTTTTTGGTATATGTCTAGTCAGTCAGTAAAAGAGTTAAATACGAGCTGTTGACAAGCCAGCATGTGCTTGTGATGAAAGATAGAGCAATTGTTTTCTATGAGTTGTTTCATTTTGGGCAACTGTTAATTTCCTTCACCACTCTCTTCTTCTTCTTCTTCTTCTTCTTCTTCTCCTCCTCCTCCTCCTCCTCCTCCTTCTTCTTCTTCTTTGACATACGTGTAACGTGTGTGTGTGTTTCTTTCTTGATTCCAAGGTGAAAGTGTATTATCAGATCTTTTCCCTGACTATTGTGTTCCCTCTTTCTCTCTCCTTCCCGTGCACACAGCCATATTCACGTGTGCAGCCAGTGGAAATCTATTGCAAGTGAAAAATGAAGACCAGTATGTTTATATTATCGTATAGAACAATACAAAAAAAGACCCAACCAAAAACAAGCAAAAACAACAAAAAATATTAAACAATACGAGCCAAAATCACAAAGCTGTAATGATATGTACAGTGTAAAATACATATTATAATAATAGAAGAAGAAGGTGAGAAGATAGAGAACAACTGTAAAACCAGCCTGGAGAAGAGTTTATATAAAATTAGTGTAACTATAGGTAAAACAATATAAATATAGATTCTCACCTCTATAGGTGTGTGTTTGGAAAATACTTCAGATAATAGTTTTCTGTGGATAATGCTATAGCATTGTTAATAATTAAATAGCCAAAAGCATTCTGTTTATCTATCTATCTATTTCTCTCTGTCTATATCTATCTATCTATCTTTATGTATGTGTATCTGTGGAAGCAAGTCCCATAAGTTATCATTTTGTCTAAGGACTCAATGTGTGTGTGTGTGTATATATGTATGTATATGCATGTGTGGACATATATGTATATTTCTATTTTTTTCATTTATTCCTTTACTGGTTCTAGTCATTTGACTGTAGCATATTTGACCACCACCTTCAAAGGTATCATATTAACCTTGAAAGAATAGAAGGTAAAGTTTCTGAGTAGCTTTTGAACTGGGAACCTAATAAGCCATTTTGTTTATTGTTTAATATGGAAGTGATTTCACAATCCACTACCATGTGTGTATGCATATGTATCTAATATATATGAGTGGGTACCCAAAAGTAACTGGAAATGTTCTCTGTGGGACAAGCCCGTTGTAATTCAGGCTACTGCTGCTAGAAGCCACTTGATGCAATTCTTAGGCATCAGTCTGCCGATTGGCATTGTCCAGTCATGTCATACTGCCATATGGTGCATCTTTGTTTTGCAGTGCTTCTAGCATGTTCATTGTTTTTTGAGATGGCTGAAATGAAGGAACAGTGTGCTTTTGTGGAATTCTGTTTTCTGCTGGGGAAAATGGTGGCTGAAACAGTTGCCATGCTTCAAACAGCTTACAAAGATTCTTCCATGAGCAAAACACAGGTTTATGAGTGGTTTTCATGCTTTAGGAGTGGTGGCTTGACAGGCGTTGGCAAGGCCAGGGGCTGCACCAGGTTCCATAGTCTGTTTTGACTTGGTTTGATGCTCTTTGTAATGCAAACTACTTTACAGAGTGTCTTGGGTGCTTTATCTGTGACACCAGCACCAGTGCTTTTTATGTGGCGTGCACACACACACATCTGTTCATAAGCCTTTTATATATATTTGAGTGGGTGTATTTGAGTGATTTCTACATGTTTTGAGGGGTGGGTTATGCATTTGTATTTATGGTGGTTATTTATTTAATGCACCGAGCCAGTAATATGCATGGTTTTATACATGGGCATTGATATTATCTCATCTTTTTTTGCTGTGTTTTTACACATAATTCTTGCTGTATACATTTGTGAACGTGCAGCTTCAGATTTGACTTCGAGTGCACACACACGCCACATATATGCATTTCCACATGCACATACATATGCTGTCTCATACAATGCAGCATACGCATGTTTGCGTATGCACATATACTTTTGGTTGTATATATTATATACATAACTTTTATACAACTCATCCATTCTGGAAATATAAATATTTCTTTGTAAAGACAACAGTAAATAATGGTGATGATAGATTTCCCAAAATGTTATGAATCAATAAAAATAAAATGGAAAAAAACTAGACATTCTGATGCAATAATGTAAAGTGCTTTCTGAAATATAATATTGTCCTAGAACTTTTCAATATATTGTCTGTCTTTAGGAAATAAAATGGCCATCAGTCTTTTTCTTTGTAATTTTATGTATTTGTAAAATATTATATAGTAGTTTTATAAAATCCTAGAAAAATAGAGCAGTACATTATATAAATAAAAATGATTTCAGTTATTTTTATTTATGATCATGTCTCATATTCTCTCTTTCTCTTTCTCTCTCTCTTTCTCTCTCTCTTTCTCTCTCTCTTTCTCTCTCTCTTTCTCTCTCTCTCTCTCTCTCTCTCTCTCTCTCTCTCTCTCTCTCTCTCTCTCTCTCTGTATATATATATATATATATATATATATAAATAAAACATGACTCTGTACATGTTGATTTTCATGACTTTTTTTTTAATGTGAAGCGTATATGACATGAATTTATGTATATTGATGGTTTCTTAACTGCAGTTCTTTTAGTGATTCTGTTATGGGAACCTAAAATATTGTTAGCATTTTTATATTGGGATATATATATATATATATATATATCATCATCATCATTTAACGTCCGCTTTCCATGCTAGCATGGGTTGGACCATTTGACTGAGGACTGGTGAACCAGGTGGCTACACCAGGCTCCAATCTGATTTGGCAGAGTTTCTTCAGCTGGATGCCCTTCCTAACGCCAACCACTCAGAGAGTGTAGTGGGTGCTTTTACGTGCCACCGGCACAAAGGCCAGTCACACGGTACTTGCAATGGCCTCGCTCAAAAAGGTGTTTTTTACGTTCCACCTGCACAGGAGCCAGTCCAGCGGTACTGGCAACGACCTCACTAGAATGTCTTTTCATGTGCCGGCAACACTGGTAATGGTCACGCTCAAATGGTGCTATTTATGTGCCACTGGCACGGAAGCCAGACAGCTGCTCTGGCAACGATCGCGCTCAGACGGTGCTCTTAGC
>NC_068986.1:30407970-30408426 GCF_001194135.2 Octopus bimaculoides | reverse complement strand
GACAGCTGCTCTGGCAACGATCGCGCTCAGACGGTGCTCTTAGCACTCCACTGGTACAGGTGCCATCACGATTTCACTTTCACTTGCCCAAACAGGTCTTCACAAGCCGAGTTTTGTGTCCAATGAAGGAGACGTTGGCATGGGTGCCAGTCATTGAATTTAGTTCGATTTCGATTTCACTTGCCTCAACAGGTCTTCGCAAGTGGGGTTTAGTGTCCAAGCTCGCAATATAAATATGTGTATATCTATCTATCTATATATCATCATCGTTTAACGTCCGCTTTCCATGCTAGCATGGGTTGGACGATTTGACTGAGGACTGGTGCAACTGGATGGCTACACCAGGCTCCAATCTAATTTGGCAGAGTTTCTACAGCTGGATGCCCTTCCTAACCCCAACCACTCAGAGAATGCGTGTATGTGTGTGTGTGTGTGTGCATGTAAGTATGTGTATAT
>NC_068986.1:30394595-30407883 GCF_001194135.2 Octopus bimaculoides | reverse complement strand
ATATATATATATATATATATATATATATATATATATACATACATATATATATATACACACACACACACACACACATTTATATATCACCATCATCATCATCATTTAACATGTTTTGCATGCTGGCATGGGCTGGATGGTTTGATGGGAGCTGGCCAGTTGGAGAGCTGCACCAGGCTCCAATTGTTTGTTTTGGTATGGTTTCTATGATTGGATGCCCTTCCTAATGCCAACCACTATCCAGAATGTACTATGTGCTTTTTACATGACACATATATATATATATATATACAAGGGGGTATCCAAAATAAACTGGAATTTTGCAATGCTATTTTATTCACTTAGTTTTATATGTTTACACTTTTATCACCAAAGTATTCTCCATTCGAAGCAGGGCCTAAACTCTTGCAAAGTGATACTTTTTAACACCTCCATTGTTTTTTTTTCCTTCACCTCTTCCACATCTGCAAATTCCATAACATCAGTTTTCGTCACCAGTGATGACCTTCGAAGAAAAGTCTGGATCAACTTTGAACTGTTCTTTCAGTTCACTAAATCCATTCAGTCATTACACACACACACACACACACATATACATATGACGGGCTTCTTTCAGTTTCCGTCTACCAAATCCACTCACAAGGCTTTGGTCAGCCCAAGGCTATAGTAGAAGATACTCGCCCAAGGTGCCATGTAGTGGGACTGAACTCGGAAACATGTGGCAGGTGGGCAAGCTACTTACCACACAGTCACTTCTCTTGAGGATTTAGAAATTTTAGCAATTTAGAAGTAGAGAATATTGGTTGAAAAATTATTGTAGAAGTAGTGCATAACACTATTTCTAATATAGGCACAAGGCCATAAATTCGGGAACGGGGGCGGCCAAGTTTATTAAACCAACTCCAGTACTTGACTGATACTTTATCGTATTAATTCCGGATGGATGAGAGACAAAGTTGACACCAGTGGGACTTGAAATTTAGAAAATAAAAAGAGACTGAAGAAATACCACAAGGCATTTTGCCTGATACTGTAAAGATTCTGCTAATCCACTGATTAGAGTATCAAGTTAATGCTAACATCAAGATTTGTTTTTCTATAAAAAGTTAAAGGTAACTGCAATAAATTTTGTTCAATACAGAAATGTTCTGGGTTTCCAATTTCAAGTTATGTTCAAATTATTTATTTCTAACTAGAATTGGATTTATTATATTAATAATTCAAAATGATTTTATTGTTTAAATTTTCAAATATATTTTCAGCAATATTAAGTTTTCATATTTTCATGGTATTATTTTCTTAATCTTATAATTCATTTCTTTCCTTTCCTTTAGTACAATGTACATATATTTTTGCACAATATATATATATATTAATTTGTATTTAGAATATTGACAGGTAATTCTTAATACTCAAATACTGGGTTGTGTCATGGATATTTCACTAATATGTAGTTTGAGTAATATTTATAGATTACTGTTGTAAATATATGTGCAGGCATTGCTGTGTGGTAAGAAGTTTGCTTTCTGACCACATGGCTCTGAGTTCAGTTCCACTGCATGGCACCTTGGGAAAGTGTCTTCTATATCTGTGATATCCAAAGTGGGAAGTATTCGCATCCCCCATGGAGGGGGGCAGTATGAAGTGCTCGTAAAATGTGCTAAAAATAATGGCTAAATAGGCCTTATATCATGCACCAAAGTTTTTGTTTTTGGATAATTGTATGAATTCCTGTGTGTAGAATACAAATTCGCAAAAATTTTCTGAAAATTCCAAAAAATATAAAAGTTATGAGGGGGTTATATGGTGTGCATGAAGCAGAATTCTGTCAACATTTCATTTGTTTACAGTTGACAACACATGCAGTCATGCACAAAACGACAGCTTCCAAATCGTGTTTTCTGACTGGGTTAAAATAATCAAAATTTAAACCTCTGTAACTTTAAAAAAGAACTTTCTGGGGTGGGGAGTGAATTAGCCCCTGAGATTCAGCACGGAAAATTACATCAATACACCAAATTTTCAAATTTTCTTTAAACTTAAAAATTTCCACAGATACAGCCAAACAGAAAAAATCCATGTAACTCATACCAGCATAGAAAAACTGACATAAAAGCAATATTGTACTCTCATTTGTTTTTTTGTTACTTTTGTTCCTGAAACCTTTTGGATATTGTTATCACACTGATGCAGATCTTATCTTTAGAATACCCTACATTGAATTAATGTTCTAATATCAAACTTCCTTTCTGAATACATTTTTATACAAACAACTCAAGTGCTTTCTTCTATTTAATCATCTATATTGATCTAAGAAGCCCTAATCTTCAGTATTCCATGAAATATATTGCGATTATTTTAGCTCTTAGAAGAAATGGAAGCATTAATGTTATACTCTAGTTCGGAGGGTTGGCAGAACCACTACGGCCTCAGACAAAATGCCTTGTCTAAGAAGGACTAATCCTCATGATGATTAATCCTCACAATAATTAATCCTCATCCTTGTCAGGTTCTAAGTAAGATATCGATTCTTAATCATGATTGGAAACTGGTTGAAGTTATTTAGTTGTGGAATTTGTAGGTTGTTGGAAGAAACTATTATCTGGTATTGCACAAGGATAGGGATTACCATTCTTGAACATTCGAGATGTACAACAGATATGATAAAGCAAAACTACAGAATTTAGTTTTGCACAAAACTAAAATAACCTGTATGGGAACCAAGGTCATTCCTCTTCTCTCGGGGTTAGCACTGACCAAAATATAGCATTGGTGGCAAGGCAACAGAATTGTTATTGTGCTGGACAATTGCTTAGCGGCAATTCCCTCTTTATGCTCTAAGTTCAAATTCCGTTAAGGTCAGCTTTGCTTTCGTCCTTTTGGGGTTGAAAAAATAAGTATCAGTCAAGTACTGGGATCAGTGTAATCGACTAGCTCCCTCCTAGCTCCACCTCCTTCAAAATTTCAGGTTTTGTGTCTACAGCAGAAGAAAAAAGCACTGATAAGCTTAAAACAATAGTTCTCAACTGGGGTCCAAATGGCCCTTGGGGGTCCATATAACATTTTGTTGTTAAAATTTATGTGCAATTATACTTCTACAATATAGAAAATATTTTAACAATTTTTAATACAATTCCTAATAATATTCAATTACAAAAATGCAGTAGGATGTTTTATATACAGAGTGGGACAAAAAGGACGGACGTTTTCGAAAAATTCACAAAACCATTAATTTTAGTTGCAAGCAAATTTTATTGACATCGTGTTCATATTGAATTAGGATTTTACTGTTATATATTCTGTTTTACAGATATATCAGTGTTTGATCTCTTACATAGCTTGCATTGGTGTCTATGGTGAAGATGATACTAATATTTATTCAACAACTGGTGCGCCACATCAGTTTGCATCTCACATCCCCACTCTCTCTCAGAGAGTACCAGTCTCAATGTAACATCCAGTAACAATTTTATATTTCAACAAATGTATTTCTATATAGATTTTCTGTGTAATCTGTGGAACTGCCATCTCTTCAATTAAGTTTTATCTCTCTCATTTGAAGATATAGCAAAGTCCAATCTATATCTTCTGAGACTGCTGTTGGTTCTGTGATAGAAACTTCCTGTTTAAAGTGACCTAAATTAAAACCTACTTTCAAAATTTCATCTTAATTCATGTTCCAAATACCAGCTTATTAGTGACAGTCATTTTAATAAATTCTTCTTCATTTTCAAAATTTACTCAAAGACTGTGTACTTCAGCATAAATATAATGAAAGGGTTAATCAGCTCATAGCTAAAACTGCTAATAAATCCTTTTTAATGCTAAAAAAATACAGCGCCATATTTAAAATCTCTATTGACCTTAAATTTCACAGTTTGTCTATTATTGCTTGGCAATAGTCAAGTTCTATCATAGCCACTATCATAAGGGATTCTAAATCCTTATCCTCCATATATTTTATATGTTATCTTTTATATTCTTTGTTTTGTCATATTGATTTCCATTATTTTTATGTCTTTATTGATGATTCAGGTTTTCTTCCTCATTTCTTCAGCGATTTTGGAATGTATGTGTTTAAAAGCATTTGTTACAATAATTTTCCACCTATATATTTATGTTCCTTATTGGAAAAATGTTCTTTTTTTATTATTATTTTATTTCAATAATATATCTTTTTATGGTAAAATTTGTTTTATATTCTTTTTGCTGGAATTTCACATACCAAATGTGTGCTCACTAGTGTACAAATGTGTAAGCAAACATGTAACTCTGTATGTGTGTGTGTGTGTGTGTGTGTGAGAGAGAGAGAGGGGGTGCATGCATGCACATTTACATTATGGAAATGTAGAAGCTTCAAGAACATCTAAAATAAATAATTTTAATGGTGAATCTCAAAGTGGATATAGTTATAAATAACAGCATGTAATATTTGGGGTTAAAAACCTTTGAATGGTAAAAGAAGATTGAAGGCTCAAACCTGCATCTTCTCTACCCATGGTAGATGTGCCAAGTTGTATCCATCTCAACACTTACCATTAAAATCACATGTGTGTGTGCATGTGTGTGTGTGTGTGTGTGTGTGTGTGTGTATGCGTGTGTGTGTGTGTGTGTGTGTACAAAACACAATGGCCTAGATGCCACACTGTATGGCATCTAGGGCAACTGTCTTCTACTATAGCCCCAGGCCAACCTAAGTCTTCTGAGTGGATTTTGTAGATGGGATCTGAAAGAAGCCTGTTGTGTATGTGTGTGTGTATGTTTGTTTTTGACATCACTTGACAACTGTAAAGGAGCATCACCATCATACAAATGAAGTTATTCACTTTTAGTCTTCCTTAAAAAACATGTCCAAAGCCTGCCAAAGACTTGGGAAAATATTGACTTGCTTGACATCAGTTAAGAGTTGATGATAAGAAGGGCATCTGCCCATAGAAAACCTGCTTCAATAAATTCCATATGACTCATGTGAGCATGGAAAAGTAGGCACTAATGTATACACTCATGTGCACACATATATGTATGCATATATTCTTTGAGTTTTTATCTACCAAATTCCCTCACAAGGCATTGGTTAGCCCAGGTTTATAGTAGGACATACTTGCCTAAGGTATCATGGGATTGGACCTCCTGAAGCCACAGGTGTTTGTCTGAGAAACCATCAGCGCAACTACACAAGCATGGCCCTCTCTGTGTGTGTGTCTCAATGTGGATATATGTGTGTGTGTATGTATGTATGTATATATATGTCATCATCATCATCATTTAATGTCCGTCTTCCATGCTAGCATGGGTGGGACGGTGTGTGTGTGTGTATAGTGTGTGTGTGTATAGTGTGTGTGTATGTATTTATTGTGTTAAATGCTAAGGTCATAACTGGTATAAACTTAACTAAAATAATACAAAATATATTCTGGTTGTATTATCTATTATGTTGTAAAACTTTATAGCATCATAAAGCTTTACAACATAAATAGATAATATGACTAGAATATTACTAGTTGGGTAAAATATGCACTAGCTGTTTCACTTGATTGCTTTTCACACGTTACAATAAAAAAAATAATAAAAAGGAGAGAGAGAAATAGAAATATGGGTTTGCATTAAAAGGAAAGGCATCATATTTATCATATGAAAAATATTTGTCTGAATGTTAAAAGTAATTTTTCAGAATGTTAAAACCGCTTTTCTTTTATTGTTTAGAACATTTGAATGCTTTGTGTTCTAGCATTATTATTATTGGAAAACACACAATCAAAACAACAACAACAACAGCAACAACATACAGAGCCGAAAACACAAAACAGAAAGCATCACCAACTTCACTGCTATAAGCAGAAACAACTGGACTACATAACAAAACAATTTAAAGGCAAACAATATCAAAAGAAATGGAAGAATATGAGAAAATCATCTGCAAAACAGTTTATGGTAGATTATTAATAAAAATGTTGGTAAATGTATACAATACACTCTTAAACAATTTCTCAGGAAGTGATGGGAATTTTCAGAAAATGTGTGTTAAGACCAAAGTCTATTAGAAAGGTCTTTTAAGGGACACCGTTCTGAACAAAGAACCAAGAAGTTGACTATCTGCTCTTCCCAAAGACTAAGGTGTGTGTATACTGTCCTACTTTGACATGACTTTACTCAGTGCAGGAGGTGTAAATATTTGTTGTTTTGTGTCAACTTAGAAACAAGGTCACTTGCTCAGTGACCTCTAGTCAGTAGACAGAGATGCAGTGGACATCTCTTAGACCAGAATTGCTCCACAGTTGAGCACTGGGGTCAGTGTAATTGACTAGACCCAACTCCTCCAAATTTCAGGCCTTGTGCCTATAGTAGAAAAGATTGTTATTATATTTGTCTGTCTTTATGTTCTGAGTGTGAATTTCACTGAGGTCAGTCTTGCCTTTCATCCCCTTTGGGGCTCAATTAAATAAGTACCAGTCGAACACTAGGGCCAGTATAAATAGACTAGTTCCCTTCCCCCAGAAACTTGCTTCTCAACCACAGGGTTTCAGTTTCAGTCACACTGCTTGGCACCTTGGGCAAGTGTCTTCTGCTATAGCCTCAGACTGACTGAAGTCTTATGATTGAATTTTGTAGGTTGAGGTTACCATCATGTGCATACATATGTGTGTGTAAAAATGCTTGTGCCTCCTGCAATTGATAGGAGGGAAACCTACTTTCACTTTTATCAAGACCATGATAATGTAACAATGAATTGGCAACAAGTAAATAGATGATGGAATGTCAACTGTTTAATTGTTACTAATTTACTGCTGCATCATTGTGAACCTTGACTGTTTACAATACCATCTTAGTTTGTTTTACTGATCATCCACAGCTGTCTCCTGTATATGATTAGCATTTCAATCAGGTCAGTGAATAAAATAATTTTTACAAAAAAAAAAAAAAAAAAAAAACAAAACCCCCCCACAGATTTATTGCACTGATTGAATTCAGACCAATGCTAGAAATTACATTTGGATAACAGTATTGTTTATTAGAAGCTGGTTGAAACCAAATTCAATTGGAACAGAGCGAATGAGTACAAAGTTAAAAATAAATTCTAAATATGCAAATTAACTTGTTACAATTAGCATTTGAGACAGGTTCTATACAATGTGATTATCAACTGGTACTTGTAATGTATCCAGAAATTAAGACAGAAAGTGACTTTGGCTGGAACTGTCTGCAGCTGAAACACCCTCGAGCAACTTTATAAATAGCAGATTCACTTACATTAAAATCATTCAACATAGTAGCATGTATAAAACCTATTCTCTCAATGTCATCATCATCACCATTGTCATATACACACATACAGATACATAGCTGTGTGTGTGTGTGTGTGTGTGCGCGTGTGTGTCTGAAATACTGAGAAAATGAAAATGCGCCAAATTTTTATATACATATATATTTTTTGTGCAATTAAGACAAGTTTAGCATTTTAACAATTGGAACAAAAATAGTTTTATTTTATGTATTTTCATGCACATGTGTGTATGTGTGTACACGTGTATATATGTGTGTGTGTACATACAGAGAGTTAGGTGGCTAGGGGTGACTGGCCGAAACTATTCTTCATATAATTTGAAGAATAAATATGAAGATTGTAGGGAAAACCAAAGTTGTTGTTGTTATCATCATCAGTAGTGTTGAAACAAATGGGCTCTTTTTCTTTGTAAGACATTTTATTGATACTGAAGCAGAGAATCAATTTCATGCTTCTTGGAGTTAATGTGTTGCTTTGGAAAATTTCCCTCTTTTTTGATTGCATGTATGAAGTACATTACTCAAGATCTATTTCACCATTGTCTGGGAATGCAGCAAATAGAGCCACACAACTGTGGTTTGTATCATTGTGTTTTTTTTAATTTTTTATAGTTGCCCCAGTTACTGTTAATAGACAGAGGAAATAGGTAGCATGGCTGTAGGCAGTTAAGATTTTTGTAAGTAGATCATTTTACAAGCATCGGCTTACTGGCACTTGTGCCGGTGGCATGTGAACAAAACATTCGAGTGAGGTCGTTGACAGTGCCGCTGGACTGACTCCTGTGCAGGTGGCACGTAAAAACACCATTTGAGCATGGCCGTTACCAGTACCACCAGACTGGCCCTCGTGCCGGTGGCACGTAAAAGCACCCGCTACACTCTCGGAGTGATTGGTGTTAGGAAGGGCATCCAGCTGTAGAAACTCTGCCAGATCAGATTAGAGCCTGGTGTAGCCATCTGGTTCACCAGTCCTCAGTCAAATCGTCCAACCCATGCTAGCATGGAAAGCGGATGTTAAATGACGATGATGATGATGATGATGAATGCTGCTGCTGCTGATGATGATGTATATCAATGGTTCTCAATCATTTTTTTTACCTATGAGTCTCCTTTGATACCTATTTTGCTTAGCTGGACTCTCATAGCTATTCATGTCTAAAAAATCCAATTATATTTTTATAATTGAATATTATTAGGGATTGTATATAATAAAAAAAACAAAAAGCTGTTAAAATATTTTGTGTATTACTCTTTTGCTCTTTTATTTGTTTCAGTCATTCAACTGTGGCCATGCTGGAGCACTGCCTTTAGTTGAGCAAATCAACCCCAGGACTTATTCTTTGTAAGCCTAGTACTTATTCTATTGGTCTCTTTTGCCAAACTGCTAAGTTACGGGGATATAAACACACCAGCATCAGTTGTCAAGCGACGGTGTGGGGACAAACACAATTGGCCCGAGGCTATAGTAGAAGACATTTGCCCAAGGTGCCACACAGTGGGACTGAACCCAGAACCATGTGGTTGGTAAGCAAGCTACTTACCACACAGTCACTCCTGCACCTATATTGTAGACATGTAACCAATTTATTTCACATAAATTTTAACTACAAAATCTTATATGGACCCTCAATGGTCATATGGATCCCATTTGAAAACCAGAAGTAGAGCCAGTTTATTGCACATAAATTTTAGCAAAAATATCTTAAGGGTCTTAATAGACCCTGGTTGAGAACCACTGATATATATATATATATATATATATATATATATATATATATATATATATATCAAGGAAATTCGAACTTGGTCTGATTTTCATGTTTTATTATTTACAATTTTTCGAATTTTATAATATTGAAATAATTTGCTTCTCAGCCACATGCTTCTGGATTCAGTCTCACTGCATGGCACCTTGGGCAAGTGTCCTCTGCAATAGCCTCAGGATGACCAAAGCCTTGTGAGTAGATTTAGTAGACAAACTGAAAGAAGCCTTTAAAGGCAGCGAGCTGGCAGAAAAGTTAGCGTGCCAGGCAAAATGCTTAGCAGTATTTTGTCTGTCGTTATGTTCTGAGTTCAAATTCCGCTGAGGTCGACTTTGCCTTTCATCCTTTCGGGGTCGATAAATAAGGTACTAGTTACGCTCTGGGGTTGATGTAATCAACTTAATCCCTTTGTCTGTCCTTGTTTGTCCCCTCTATGTTTAATCCCTTGTGGGCAATAAAGAAATAAGAAACTGAAAGAAGCCTGTAGTATATATGTATATGTTTGTGTGTCTGAGTTTGTGCCCCCACCATTGCTTGACAATTAATATTGGTGTGTTTATGTCCCCGTAACTTAGAGGTTTGGCAAAAAGAGGCCGATAGAATAAGTACTAGGCTTACAAAGAATAAGTCCTGGGGTTGATTTGGCCACAGACAAATGACTGAAACAAGTAAAAGAATAAAATAATATATTGTGATAAAACTAGTACTTTCATGCATTATGCAATCATCAGGTCCATGTAGTGACAGTCGTGTTCCACAATTGACAATTGTTGTAAAATGATTAGATTTGTCCTTTAAACACTTGCCAATGGGCTCCAGCAGGCTGAATCTTTTGAACTGTACATTTTATCACAATATATATATATATATATATATATATATATATATATAAATATTCTATTATTTCAATATTGTAAAATTGTAAAAATTATAAATAATAAAGTGTGAAAATCTGACTAGGTTGGAATTTCGTTGATTAATATATTCTTCTATACACAATAATACAAACTCAAATCTATATCTGTCTGTCTGTCTGTCTGTCTACTTCTCTATCTATCTATCTACACACACACACACACACACACACACACAAGGCTGAATTTGGTACATCATTTGCTGAATACAGCCCATTTCTGAATGGCAGAGTATGGCATTGATGTTTAGCTGGATGTGTATGGATGTTGAAGAGACTGGTATATTGTGGTGGTGGTGTTGGTGTTGGTAGGGGTTATATTTGATATTTACAGTATAGTATAGTTAGGATGGATGATCCTCAATTATTTGGCATCAAAGATAAAGTTATAGGAGGATAAAAGCTGTGTGATTGATTTAATCGATCACTCTACATAGAAAAATAGAGCAGATCAATTTCTGTCTTAGCTACTAGTATTTCTCTGTTGTAAGTCAGTGAGTTAGTTGGTGTGGGATAGAACAGTTGGTGTATTTGGCCCCAGAATAAGTGGCCCTTTTTTATAGCATCCCTGGAGAAATTGTTAGAGAATGCAACCCTGGTAGGATATGAACTTAGAAATATAGACACACTGCAAGAGACGATATGACATATTGAATCCAATCCTGTACCATCTGGATCAGCCTGGGAATCAACAAAAGAGCCTTTGTAAGGTCGTTACTATGCTAGAAATGGCAGTCAGAACTTCACTCAAATTGCTCCTTAGTGCCTTAAAAAGATAAACATTGGATAATGTAGTTTAAGGTAAACAATGTTTGAAAAAGCTGTGATGGTCATAACTGGAATGCCTTTGACTGCAGGTTTGTTCAGTCAGATCTGAGGTGGGGGTTAAACCAAAGTGGTAACAATAAAAACTACAACAACAATAACAACAAGAACAACAACACTATAATGTAACCACTGTATGGTTGCTTAAACTGTTAGAAATAGCAGCCAAACCCCCCTCTAATACATTCTACTGTTTCAACTGAAAAGAAAGGACACATTGGACACTGTTGTCCATGATCTATGAATAAATGAGATTCTCATGGTTGGAATGCTTTTGATCAGTGTTCTGCTTGACCATGGTCGCTAACCTGGGGTTGAACAACAGCAGCAACAGAAAACAGCAATAACTCTGTTAGTTATGAGTAGTGAGAGTTGCTAAAGTGTGTGTGTGTGTGTGTGAGTGAGAGAGGATCTTATTTGTTTGTTCAATACATTATCACACTGATTGATCAATGTTATAATCACAGTGATCTGAGGATGTTAATGCATGAGAAACACTAAATGAAATTTGGTGTAGATTTGATAGATACGTTGAACGCTATACAGTTCTGTTGTTGTGTTTACACTATATTGATTTATGTATATAATATAATACATGTGTATACATTCATACATACATACATACATACATATATATATATGTATATAACATACACACGCATATATATGATTGGTTGAATAAATCATTACAGGCAAAATTTGAAATCCCAGTCAATCCAATATGCATAATAAATTCGATTCTGCTAAAAGCATTGAATCCTTTCATCAGTAAATGTTTTTTTTTTTTTTTTTTTTTATATAACTTCATAATCCAACAATTCAAGCAGTCATGCGCACACACACACACACACACACAGACACACACACACGACCTGGAATTTCAGTTTATATGGATAGTTTTCTTCTAAAAGGCAAATCGTCTATGGCTATACAATTGCCAGCCAGTATTTGCAGAAGTGCTTACTGAGGATATAGCTTGTCTCAACCACATGGATCCAGGTTCAATCCTACTGCCTAGCACCTTGGTCAAGGGTCTTCTACTATGACCTCAGGCTGACTAAAGCTTTGTGCATGGATTTGGTAGGTGGAAACTAAAAGAAGCTTAGTGTGTGTGTGTGGGGGGGGGTGTATGCATGCATGTGTGTGCATATGTGTGGGTGTATGTATGTGTGTGTATGTGCATATCTTCATCTCCATGTTTGTTTTTCACCACCACTGGACAACTGGCTTTGGTGTGTTTACATCCCTGTAACTTAGAATAAGTACCAGGCTTTTAAGAGATTAGTTGTGGGGTTGATTCGTAAACTTAAACATTTCTTCAAGGTAATACCCCAGCATGGCCGCAGTCTAATGACTGAAAAAAAGCAAAGATAAATGATATATATATATAATGTAACCTCGTGTATATCGTTGGTGATTTTTTTCTTCCTCTGTCTTCCTTTCTTTGGACTTTCCTATATTACCGACGAAGAGCTCCACTCAAAACATCGAGTAACACAATTTCCTGAGCGTCCAGTAACACAATATCTGTATCGCGTCCTTGCGTTGTTGATTTTTGATGTTTTTTTTGTCATTTTTCTGTTTTGAACTCATTATATATATATATGTGTGTGGGTAAAAGTATGGCTATGGCTATGAAGTTAAGAAGTTTTGTTTACAACCATGTGATTTTAGGTTCAATCCACTGTATAACATCTTGTACAAAGTATACCATGGCCTCTGTCAGTAGATCTTTTGTTGATGCATATGAACAAAGGATGTAAATATCAATGAAAGCCTGGTGCTTTTTGAATGAGGTCCTTAACAAGAACAAAGACCTTTGTACTGAATTGCAAATGCTTCCTTGTCAGGAATTCAGTCAACCAGTGGTTGATCTGCTGAAAAACCTTTAATCAATCATTGCTATTGCTTACCAGTTGCATTATACAGACAAAAAAAAAATGAATAAAAATTTATTAGTATGAAATCAATCAGTTTGAAGTAGGTTGTATATCATCATCATCAGCATCATCATTTAACGTCCGCTTTCCATGCTAGCATGGGTTGGACGATTTGACTGAGGACTGGTGAACCGGATGGCTGCACCAGGCTCCAATCTGATTTGGCAGAGTTTCTACAGCTGGATGCCCTTCCTAATGCCAACCACTCCGAGAGTGTAGTGGGTGCTTTTACGTGCCACTGGCACGAGGGTTAGTCACACGGTACTGGCAATGGCCATGCTCAAAATGGTGTCTTTTACGTGCCACCTGCCCAGGAGCCAGTCCAGCGGCACTGGCAATGACCTCGCTCAAATGGTTTTCTAACGTGCCACCGGCACAAATGTCAGTGAGGCGATACTCCCTCGAATGGTGCTATTTACGGGCAACTATCCCGGAAGCTAGACAGCTGCTCTGGCAATGATTGCCCTTGGACAGTGCTGTTAGTGCTCCACTGGCACAGGTGCCAGTCATCGGATATGGTTCAATTACGATTTCGATTTCACTTGCCCCAACAGGTCTTCGCAAGTAGA
>NC_068986.1:30393524-30394585 GCF_001194135.2 Octopus bimaculoides | reverse complement strand
TTCACTTGCCCCAACAGGTCTTCGCAAGTAGAGTTTAGTGTCCAATGAAGGAGAGGTTGGCATGGGTGCAAGTCGTCGAATTTGGTTCGATTTCGATATATGGGTACAGATATTCTCTGAAACCTTCTAAGGTTTGAAAAGAGAGACAGACAGTGTAAACATTGCTGAGAGTGGCTTGACAATTTTAATCATTGCTGTAGATCAATCTTGGCTGAACAGAACTATAATCAAAGGCATTTCAGCTGTGACCACCCCATACATTTCCTTTTTTTAAGCATATCTAGGACTACTTCATCCAATGTGTCCTTTCATCATCATCATTTAATGTCTGTTTTCCATGCTGGTATGGGTTGGACAGCTTAACAGGAACTGGTAAGGACAGGGGCTGCATCTGGTACCATAGTCTGTTTTGCTTTAGTTTCTACAGCTGGATACCCTTCTTACCACCAACCACTTTACAGAGTGTAGTGGTGCTTTTTACATGGCACCATCATCAATGCTTTTTATGTGGCACTATCAGCAATGCTTTTTACGTGGCACCATCACCAGTGCTTTTTATATGGCACCATCACCAGTGCTTTTTATATTACACCACCATCAATGCTTTTTACATGGCACCATCATCAATGCTTTTTATGTGACACCATCACCAGTGCTTTTTATCTTATACCACCATCAGTGCTTTTTACATGGCACCATCATCAATTCTTTTTACGTGGCACCATCATCAATGCTTTTTATATGGCACCATCACCAGTGCTTTTTACGTGGCACCATCATCAGTGCTTTTTTATGTGGCACCATCACCATTGCATTCTACATGGAACTCTCACCATTGCTTTTTACATAGAACCATCACTAGTGCATTTTACGTGTCGCTTGGGTTTTAAGATATCATTTTCTTTTTTAAAAATATTGATGTGTGATTTAAAGGATATTTTGGCTGTTACTTCTAGTAGGTTGTGTAACCACTTAGAGATTCCTTCACTGGAAATTTCAAGTCGTGGTAGAGAATTTGGCTTTGCAAAGTAATGAATGAAGAAAGGTGGTTGTTGTGGGGG